>NW_005353838.1:905654-913321 GCF_000412655.1 Myotis brandtii | reverse complement strand
TTTTTTTTTTGCTGTGCCACAGAATTTTAGTAATTACTATATGTGTGCCATGAGTTGAAAAGGTTGAAAATCGCTGTACTAGACTTTTTAAGGGAAGAGAACATTGCTTGTTCATATTGACATCCCTGCATGGTGTCTTATATGCAGTCATTCTTAATCCATAGCTGCCGATTAAATGAATCATTTATTGCACAACTATATATGCTCAACTTTTATTAAAAATAGTTCTTTTCACGGAAACTTTCTAAGCATGTGGGAGGAATAACTTAAGGATTTACTGATTTATGCTTCCCAAACCTAGCTTTCTATCATTACTGGGTACTGATGAAAGTGTCAGATATCTTATTTCTTAGAAAGGGAACAGCACTCCTGCTTATTTTCTGCCACAGTTTGGGTTCACTAATCCTAAATGACAATATTTAGTTTTCTTTGCATAAAATACCCAAACTATTTTAACATGTGCTCAGGTTGACACATTACAAAGACTGAAGCCCAAATTTTTTCCTGAGAGCTATCTATTAAAAGATTTGCTTAAGAGGTGGACTGCAGTCACATAAAAAAAAAGAGTGAGAGCTAAAATATCCAGCTGGCCTGGTGATCAGTCATTAAACACTATCTGGTTGTCTTCCAACATGTGTAGGTCAGGAATTGGAATCCAAGTTGGTATCGATGCCATTGAGGTTTGTGGGAAGGGAGAACCTGGCAGAGATCCCAGGAGTGGTGGTAAAGGGATGCTGAGTTGCTCCAGGTCAGTTCCCAGAACTCTTAGTATCACTATTCTCAGCACTCGTATGTTTTCTGAAATTTAGCAATAATTCCCTTTTCCCCCTCCCTCTTCCTTTTTCACTGCCTTCCTTCAGCAAGTATTTATTGAGCAACTACTCAAGCACTATTATAGACACTGTAGATATAGCAGTGAGCAAAACATGAAACTTTATGTAAGTTTGGGGACAGATAATGAGTAAATAAACAAATATTTACTCATCATCTATCCTTGTATTATAATATATGCTGTCGAGAAACATGCAGCAGGACAGGGAAAATTGAGAGAGAGAGGCATTATTTAGTAAGGGTGGATAGAAAGCTTTTAATTTTTTCTCTTTCTTTAAAATTTATTTTGATTAAATTTGAGGGGGTTACATTGCTTAATAAAATTATATAGGTTTCAAGTGTGCATTTCTGTGATACATCATCTCTATATTACATTGTGCCCTCTACCCACAATCTTTTATCAGACACTCAAATCCCTTGACCCTTCACTACCTTCCAATACCCCTTCCCTCTGGTACCACCATAATGTTATCTATGTCTATGCATTTTTGCTTGTCTTGTTTGCTCATTTATTGCTTTCCATTTTTGAGGATCCTCAAAAATTTAAGAATAGACTTACCTTATGACCCAGCAACCCCTCTTTTGGGTATCTACTCCCCAAAATTGGAAAACATTTACATATTTATAAAGATATATGCACCCCTATGTTCATTGCAGCATTATTCACAGTGGTCAAGACATGGAAACAACTGAAATGTTCTTTGGTAGATGATTGGATAAAAATGATGTGGTACACATATACAGTGGGGCCTTGACTTACGAGTTTAATTCATTCTGAGACCGAGCTCGTTAAGGAGCTCGTTAACTCAAATTACTCTATCAACTCAATGCAAAAAGTCGGCGGAGAGACAGCTGGTATCTCAAAAAACTCTTAGTCTGGACACTCGTAAGTCAAGGCCCCACTATATATGTGTACCACATCATTTTTATCCAATCATCTACCAAAGAACATTTCAGTTGTTTCCATGTCTTGACCACTGTGAATAATGCTGAACATAGGGGTGCATATATCTTTATAAATATGTAAATGTTTTCCAATTTTGGGGGGTAGATACCCAAAAGAGGGGTTGCTGGGTCATAAGGTAAGTCTATTCTTAAATTTTGAGGATCCTCAAAATTGGAAAGCAATAAATGAGCAAACAAGACAAGCAAAAATGCATAGACATAGATAACATTATGGTGGTACCAGAGGGAAGGGGTATTGGAAGGTAGTGAAGGGTCAAGGGATCCTAGCCGGTTTGGCTCAGTGGATGGAGCGTCGGCCTGCGGACTGAAAGGTCCCGGGTTCGATTCCGGTTAAGGGCATGTACCTTGGTTGCGGGCACATTCCCAGTGGGAGGTGTGCAGGAGGCAGCTGATCGATGTCTCTCTCTCATCGATGTTTCTAACTCTCTATCCCTCTCTCTTCCTCTGTAAATAATCAATAAAATATGTTTAAAAAAATTATATAGGTTTCATGTGTACATTTCTATGATACATCATCTCTATATTACATTGTGCCCTCTACCCAAAATCTTTTACCAGACACTCAACTCCCTTGACCCTTCACTACCTTCCAATCCCCCTTCCCTCTGGTACCACCATAATGTTATCTATGTCTATGCATTTTTGCTTGTCTTGTTTGCTCATTTATTGCTTTCCATTTTTGAGGATCCTCAAAAATTTAAGAATAGACTTACCTTATGACCCAGCAACCCCTCTTTTGGGTATCTACTCCCCAAAATTGGAAAACATTTACATATTTATAAAGATATATGCACCCCTATGTTCAGCATTATTCACAGTGGTCAAGACATGGAAACAACTGAAATGTTCTTTGGTAGATGATTGGATAAAAATGATGTGGTACACATATATAGTGGGGCCTTGACTTACGAGTGTCCAGACTAAGAGTTTTTTGAGATACCAGCTGTCTCTCCGCCGACTTTTTGCATTGAGTTGATAGAGTAATTTGAGTTAACGAGCTCCTTAACGAGCTCGGTCTCAGAATGAATTAAACTCGTAAGTCAAGGCCCCACTGTACAATGAAATTCTGCTCAGCCATAAGAAAATATAAAATACTGTCATTTGTGACAGCATGGATTGATTTTGAGAATATCCTGTTAAGCGAAATAAAGCAGACAGAAGAAGTCAAGAACCATATGATTTTACTCATACGTGGGATATAAAACTGAAAGCAACAAAAAAATTCTATTAGAGTTATATTTGGAGCAGAGACTAGAAGGAGGTCCGGGAGTGAGGGAGCTAGCTATGTAAGAGGAAAATCATTCCAGTCACAAAGAGCTTCAGTTGCAACATATCTGATATGTTTATGGAACAGCAGGAAATCAGTGTGGCTGAAACGCAGAGAGCAAGGTGGAAATTAGTGTAAGATGAGGGCCTTTTCTTAATTTAGAAAAAATTGCTAAGTCTGCCTAGAGATCTATATGATAAGCCAATCCAACAGTGATGGGATGGGAGAACCAGGAAAGGGATGAAGTGTGCTTCCCCCCCACCCCCCACTGGATCCCATTCTGGGCAAATAAATGATTGGGAAACTTCTAATTTTCATACAATATCTTTTTGTCTTTTATATGGATAACTTATATGTGATTGTTTTATATTCTCTTCCCATGTGCAATGGCTTAGATCCTTTATTATTACCATTTGAGAGAAAAAGGCTCATTTGACCAGAGGTTGCAATTGAGAGTATCATTAAATGTTTACATCTGGAAATGAAGACATGGTGCAAGTACAGTACTATTTTGCATGCTACATACCATGGGAGCACATGTGTATCCTGTCAAGATTGACCCACTGCTACTACTTTGATTTTGGTATCCTACTGACTCTCTGTTACAGTTTTAAGGAAAATATTATGAATTAAGAAAAATTTAATTGTGGTAAAATATGCATAAGATATTTACCATTTTAACCATTTTAAATGTATAATACAGGGGCATTAAGTGCATTTACATTGTTGTGCAACCATAATCACCATTCATCTCTAGAACTTGTTCATCATTCCACACTGAAACTCTGTACTCATTAAAAAATAACTCCTCATTTCCTTTGTCCCCCTCCCAGTGCCTGGTAATAGTTAACATTCTACTTTCTCTATGAATTTAACTATTCCCAGTACCATGGAATCATACAATATTTGTTTTTTTTTGTGTGCTTATTTCATCTAGCATATTTTAAAGATTCATGGCATGTATGGGAATATTCTTCATTTTTAAGGTTGTATAATATTCCATTGTATATATATGCCATATTTTGTTTATCCATTCAGACATTGATGACATTGGTATACAAACAGCTTCTAATTCTTTTGGGTATATACCCATAATTGGAATTGCTGGATCATAAATTAATTCTATGTTTAATTTTTGTGAAGAACTGCTGTACCATTTTCCACAGTGAATAAATTATTTTATATTTCCACTAGCAATGCACAAGGGCTCCAATTTCCACATCAGGAAATTGTAAGCAACACTCTTGCTTACATTTTTTCTCTTTTTTAATAATACCCATAATAGTGGGAATAAAGTGGTATCTCATTGTGGTTTTGATTTGCATTTCTGTAATGATTAGTGAGGTGGAATATATTTTTATAAACTTATTGACCATTTGTATATTCTCTTTGAAGAAATGTCTATTCCAGGCTTTGTGCGCTTTTGATTGGGTATGTTTTTGTTATTGAGTTGCAGGAGTCCTTTATATAGTGTGGATATTAATCCCTTTTCAGATATGATTTACACATATTTTTTAAGTTCTCTGACTTTCCTTCTCATTCTCTAATAGTGTCCTTTGATATACAAAAGTTTGTAATTTTGATGAAATCTACTTTATCTGGGTTTTTATTTTATTTTGTTGCCTGTGCTTTTGAGGCCATATCTGAGAAAATATTATTAAACTTAATTTCCCCCCTATGTTTTCTTATTATAGTTTTAGCTCTTACATATTTTCTTCACAATTACTTTAGACATTACAGAGTCTAATAGTTTCCAACTTCCCTTCACTAATAACTCCAAGAGGTCTGGTTTTTAGCTCAAATATTTCTTACTCTGAGCATTTACCTTCCATTTCAATAACCCCATCTAATATTTTTCTTACATGAAGGATTAAAATTCTTGAATTGTTGGAAGAATATACTAGCAACTTTAGGGGATTCCTGATGTGGAAAGAATATTATATATTCATATTTTCCTACTTTCTGATGGGGTTCATTCATTTTTTGACCAATCTTGTTATTGGAAAAGTTTGGGTTTGGTCCCTTCCTGTATAGTCTAGGAAGTCTAATTCCTTGCTAACTAGTTAATAGATTCAGGAACTCTTTATGTTCTTATCCTAAGAATTAGATGATATAATTAAGTGAAATTCTACCTCACCGGCTGGTGTGACTCAGTGGTTGAACATCAACCCATAAACCAGGAGGTCACATTTCTATTCTTGGTCAGAGCACATGCCCAGTTGCAAGCTCGATCCCCAGTAGTGGGTGTGCAGGAGGCAGCCTATTGATGATTCTCTCTCATCATTGATGTTTTTCTCTCTCTCCCTCTTCCTTCCTCTCTCTGAAATCAATAAAAACATATTTTAGGGGGAAAAATGATTCTATCTGCTATAATCATGATACCCTTTGACCCCAGCACAATGTTTTGCACAGAGTGGTACTCATAATACTGGAGTGAGTAGACAAATGAATAAATGAATGCAAAAGAAAGACTATCTTGTTTTCTTAAGCATCTAGACTTCTACTATTTAAACCTTAGGTTTATTTTAATAAAACAAGTTCAGAAATCTCCTTTCTCCATAGTGAAAATTAGTGAAGACACTAATTTTTCATTCAATTTTTTAAGAAGTGTTTTTAGAAGTTTGCTAATGAGATCTAAAGTTTGAAGGTTAGAGATTGTACCACAAATATTTCTTGTTCCATTAGACAGTCCTTGTGGAGGTTCAGTCCCATAGGCAGCAGTTTTTCCCTTGTGTAGCTACTGGCAAATGAAAACGGTGGTAGTTTACACTGAGTATGGTATACATTGTCATGAAAATAACACATATAAATATATTTTGTTTATGAACAGTTCAATACATTCATAATAATAATAATAGTTAAAAGAGTTAAAGCCTGTAAATAAAAGTTAAGCACCTTTGCCATTGAATTGTTGGATACTCTTTTTGCCTAAACACTTACCTTATTCAGAATCCAAGTCTCCTGGTCAGATATATACTGGAATATAAATTTGAGGAAGGATGAGAATTATTTTATTCCCATTTAATTATTACTCTGTAGCAACTGTCTAATCTGGAATTTTCTCCATGATTGTAAGCCTGTTTACATCTACTAGGAGATTCTGGAAATCATGTCTTAAACAGTAGAAAATAAGGAATGCTCTCATGTAATTCACCCATTAAAACAATCTATGCCCTAAATCTTCTGAATACCCTTTACACAACAATAACCTCCAAAGAGAATACATTTTAAACAATATTATATGGGTTTCATCTTATTCCCAGATTAAGGTTAAGGCTACGAAATGCCTTGCCGCAATTATAGCCTGTAGTTCCATGAGAGAGTAGAGAAATATGAAACACAGGATGTTTCTGTTTATGAACATGTTAATTTTGTAAAAAAACTTGTTTGTAAGTTCATGTGATTTATCCCATAGTACTTTAGCATCCTTAGATGAATTTCTACTATATAAGCTGTTTCTTTAGGAACATAAAACTGGGTACCTCTTTCCTCTGCCAATAGTACATTCTAAAAGAATGTCTAAAGCAAAAATCTTATAAGTAGACAACCACTTTTCTTTTTTTAAACATAGGTGTTTTTTTAAAATATATCTTATTGATTTTTTACAGAGAGGAAGGGAGAGGGATAGAGAGTTAGAAACATTGATGAAAGAGAAGCATTGATCAGCTGCCTCCTGCACACCCCCTACTGGGGATGTGCCTCCATCCAAGGTACATGCCCTTGACTGGAATCGAACCCGGGACTCTTCAGTCCCCAGGCCAACACTCTATCCAGTGAGCCAAACTGGCTACGGCAGACAACCACTTTTCTTGATAATATCCACAAATATTCCAAGGAATTCTTTGGCATGCATACTACTTCATTCACTTGTCCCAATAAAGAACCTTGAGTGTATTGAACTATTGCTGGCCTGTTGGGGGTGTTTCTTCAGAAACTGTTCTATGCTTGGATTTTACCTTCTTGAACAACTACCTAGCCTTCTCTTGTTTTAATGTTAGGTTCTGGAGCATTCATTACTAATGAAGAGACACTATCTGATCTGTGCTAAAATGTTTCCCTTAAAATTTTTTTTTCTTTGTGTCTTTCTAGCTTTTGCCTAGGTTCAGCATTTTTAATTTATTGTATAAACCTGCTCAGTCCTAAAGAATCATGGCTACTATTGGATGATTAATCCTTTATGCACTTGCCACATTCCTTTACATTTTAATTTATTTTCTTATTTCTGCTTTGATTTCCATAACATTCCAATTCCTTGGTTTTTAAATCTTTCAGCACTCTCATTATATTTGCATTTAAGAAGCCTGATGGGCTTAGTCTTCATCACCACTTAAAAACAATGTGCACATTCTGCATGTACTGCATTGTTGGGGTCTGACCCCAGCAGGTCCAGGGGTCCCCAAAGGTGTGGACGGAGTCGGCGAAGAAGGAATGACACGGAGACAGCGTTCAGTTGATCAGCAGCCTAGCCAGGACTCTAGCCAGGGATCTCCAGCCAAGTTCTGGTCAGGATCTCCAGCGAAGTTCTGGTCAGGATCTCCAGGCAGGTTCTGTGTCCATGTTCTCTCGCTAGGTTCTCCAGCCAGGTTCGGTCGCCAGGTTCTGT
>NW_005353838.1:903046-905224 GCF_000412655.1 Myotis brandtii | reverse complement strand
ATATTAAGAACAGTATGCTATATACGCCAGGTCCCTTGAAACATATGCTGTGCAGATGTTTCTTTCCTGCAGCGACTGTGTCAAGCAGCAAGGATGGACCGGCTCCCGGCATGGACTAATGAGCCTTATGTTGGCAGGGTCTTTATAAATGTCTGTGTGTGATATATATCACCATATGTTGGTAGATAGCAGCGTGGTCTTGGTTTTGCAATGATAATAGCTTCATTTTAATCTTTAAAATATTTAAAGTTGAAATCTCCTTAAGGAGGAATGGTTCTGTACATGCAATATAAACATCTATCTATTATGGATAACCAAATTTATTCTCCTTCCTTAAGAACATTAGGTGTGCAAAGTCAATTTATAGGGAAGTTGATAAAAATCACTCATAATAATAGTGATTTTTTGCACTTAAAATGTATCAGGAAATATGCTAAGTGAATGGTTTAGGATGTATTGTGCACTTAAAGTGCACTAAGAAATGTGCTTAATGATTAAAATGCAGTGTCGCATTTTTTCCCTTGGAATGACCTTATGCGATAATCATTTTCAGCCATGTCTTATGAAGCAGAAACTAAGCTTTAGAGAGATTAATTAATATGCCCCAGCACACAAGCTAGTAAGCAGTAGAGATGGAATTTGAACCCAGGTCTCTCTCACTCTGGAGCCACAAACCTAACAACTATGCTATGTTTTCTTCCTATTTTATTGCAGACCTATTTTAGAATAAAGCCTTAAACATGTTATGCACATGAAATAACATATAAGTAACATATTTTCCACTTAAATGTTAATAAGGTTTTACTTTTAATGACCTGCTCAGAGTTTATCATTTAAAATTGCAGTTGGTAAAATTGCTATATATATAAGATTTATTTAGCTTAGGCACGATGGTAGGCATTTTAGAGAAACTTTCTATTTTATCTAATAATCTTTGAAGACATACTTTCTCCATTTCATTTATGAAGAATTTGTATAATGCCACAGAGCTAGTTATGTGTTTTAATCAAGAATTAAAACCTAAGTCTGCCTGACACCAAAGTTATTAGACCCTTTTTCCTAAACCATGTTGATGTTTTGGAAGAAGTGGCTATTTGCTTAATCAAAGAGTGGAAATGCACTCTTTATACAAGACTCTATGAAAAGGAGTAGGATCTCTTTTGCAGCCACACTTCAGTGACTGTAGAGGTCACCAAAGTCTGTGATGATTTTGTGATCTCAAGTAAGGGTTAATTCTGACAATATAAAATTATTGTTAGCTAAGATATATTTTCTCTTTTTCTTTCATATATCATGCATAGATAAGAATACATGAATTTTTCTATTAAACTTTTCAGATGTGCCAGCAGTCATTGACAATAACCTTCCTTTTCCCCAAAGAAATACACTTCTTGAGATTTTTAACTTCATTTTTATTTTTGTAAATCTGAGTTCTATATTATGTATCCCCAGGCATGGAGACAACTTTTTTCTTTTGATATTTTTTTTTTCTCACCAAAGAACTAGAAATAAATTCCTACTATTCATCTGCCACTCTAAATATAAAGGTGTCAGATACACCTTTAAGGTGTGGTGTTTTTTGTTTGTTTGTTTTTGCATAGCAGTTATTAAAAAAACATAAAATATTATAAAACTCTTTGAGTGAATGGCTAAATAATTTTGGTGCATCTGTGCAATAGGAATTTTTGAAGCTGCTGTAAAGAGAAGTGGTGACTCTGAAACATACTAATGTGGAAGTATTTCCAGGTTATAATTTTAAGTGACAAATGCACAAATGTAAAGCAGTGTGTATATATGGTATTATTTGTGTAAAAAGAAAATTATATAGGTATATATGTGTTTATGCAAACATGTAGATGGATACACAAAGGATTGGTATCAGTGGTTGCCTCTAGGATAGGAATCTAGGTGCCTGGGGGAAAAAAGGAGAGAGGGAGAATTAATTTTCATTATGCATACTTTTGAGTTTTGTGGCTATATTTATTCTATAAAAATAAATATAAAAATACTACTTAGGGAAGAAATGAGTCAAACATGCAGCATTAGCCCAATTACTCAACTTAAAAGTGTCCTGTTCTTGGAGTTAATAACTTCTCTGAAGTTTAGGATTATAATCAAGTAAAGGGTTCTCAAAATTTGTCTGAAATGAATTAAATGATGCATGTGAATGAGTGATGA
>NW_005353838.1:897315-902702 GCF_000412655.1 Myotis brandtii | reverse complement strand
GTGGTGTGGGGTGGTGGTGGGGGGTGGTGGTGTGGGGGAGTGGGGCTGGCGAGCAGGCAGCACCAGGCCGGCCAAGGCAGGTGCCAGCGGGGGGGCCCCACAATTGCCCTGCCAGTTGTCCCACAGATCAGCCCTGATCGCTGGCCAGGCCTAGGGACCCTAGCCATGCACCAATTTCGTGCATCGGGCCTCTATTAATGTATATAAAAATATATAATGTCATTATTAGCCTTTGGGGATAGTCATTTGAATTAAAGAAACTGCATTATACAAAACTCAAAGTGCAGAAAAGGTTGTGCAGAAGATCTGAGGAGATGCAAGATCCAACTACTAAGAAAAGAACAGAACAGAGCAAAAATTTTATCTCAGTTGGATGGTTCCATTTGAGATAAAATAGGCAAACTCTCTCAGCAACAGACAAGGCTCCAGGGACTGTATGAATATTTCATTCCCAGGTCTATGCTTCCCAGAAATATATCTTGAAGATAAAACTCTATTCTCACAATAGGAAAAAATATATATATATGCCCAAAAGTGTGAATATTTTAATTATAAAATAACTGCATAGTTCTGTTAAGTAGTAATTATAGATTTTTTAATTAAAAAACAGGTTTACCAAAGATAAAAACTTGAAAAATGGCAAACTGACAAATAAATAAATGGAAACTTTTGTGAAAAGGGATCAATATCTTAGCATAGCAAAGAAGGAAATGATGAGTTCCCCAATGGGAAAAGGACCAAGAGAAGAAACAGATTCATCAAATAAGAAACAGAAATGTCCCATGTATTGCACATTTTAAAAGAAACCTTTTCCCCATCAATTTGGGAAGCATTTTAAAATTTACTACAGTTAATATTGTTGTGGTGAGGAAAAATATATTTCCATACAAGAGGGAACATAAATTATTATAGCCTTTTTGGAAAACATTTGGCTTTCTGTTTGTACGTAAAAAAACAAAGTAAATAGCTCAAAATATCAGTAATTTTCTCTGAGTAGATTAATTTTATTTTATGTTGTATCCTTTTTAACACTTTCTAAATGTTCTGCCAATGAAAATTTGCTATATGTATATTCAACTATATTAATAACCCCAAATTCATTATATGCTCAACTTTCTGCAAAGGATTGTATCTTGGATTTAATGATAATAAAATGTTTCCTCTCTAACTTGAGCCTGTTGTTTACCTACAAACTATTAAATAAACTTTGTTGTTTAATGGCAAAAATTAAGTTAGGATTAATCAGGTATGGTATTTCTGCACGTGTCTCTAAAATAACTGTAATTTATCACTTTGTTAGATATCCAGACATTTGGTGATTTGTCCTTAAACAAATATATATTTCAAATGAAATATTTTCAGTTTTGGGGTGCATGAGTATTGGTGAAAATGGAAAAATATTCCTAATGGATTTTTTTTAACTTTTACTGTGACTACTGCTGTGACTAGTGTAATTCACAATTAGGGAATTTTAAAGTTTAATTAGTTGGTGTCCACCATATTGGTCTTCCTTCTTATCATCTCATCAAGCTTTTGACTTTACCCTTTATGGTTGGGAGAAAGCTGCTTTAATTAAACATAAGCAGATGGATAGTAGTCTTTATTTTGGTGTAATTAAAATGAGAAATAGATTATAATAGCAAAACTTTTATATTTCTTGTATACATTTGCCTACCTATAAGTTTTAGGAATTGTTGTTTTCTGAACATGTTTTAATTTTTTAAATGAGGAGAAAAAGAAAAATTGAGAGTGCCATAAATTTAAAAAATGTTTCTGATGTAAAGTCAATGATAGCTATTATGTATTGTAAGTATTTGAAGGTGCTCTCAAAATATTGAAAAATCTTTAGTAATTTTGTTAAGTAATAAAGTTTGCTTACAAATCAGTGTGACATACATGTTATCTTAAGGACAAGATGCTTACTTGTTGAGGTGTTTGGGTTAGGAGAAGTCCTCATTCCTCGAGCATTTAACAGGTTTCTGGGATGTCCAGATATCATGGTATACACTGGATATAAATGATAGCTGAGATAAATTTCCTGTCTAAGGAGTTTATTTGAAAAAAGCTTGGAGACTGATGGAAGAAATGAGGCATTATTGGAACTATGGTAAAAAAACCTCGGTTAGGGAGCAGATGGGCACCCAAAGCAGACAGGAGATGAGAAGAAGCTGATGAACAGTTTAATTTATATGTGAGGGAAAGAGGGAAGGAGATAAGGTCAGGTCTCTTAATAGAAGAGATGTTGAGCTGCATATTAAAAGGTAAGTAATTGGGTGATCAGGGTCGTTGAAACTGTTTGAACAGAGGGGACATCATGAGAAGGCAAGAACTATAGAAATATCTGGCTGCCCTTTGGGGAAATGAAATGTAGGGTGATGTATTAGGAATGTAGACTGAATAGGGGAAGAAAAGCTGTCAGCACCAGAGTAGGAACGTTTTTATGCCATACAGAGACATGACAGTTAGTGGTCAGCTATAGAGGATTTTTTTTTTAGGCAGAAGGGATCTAAATCAGTATAGGTTCAACTGTTTTAAATGTTCTATTAAGCTATCGTAAGCAAGGCTGTGTAATACTGATACTATGTTCACATTATGATAGGAAAACTTACCAATATTCCAGGTTAGCAGTTTTTCTTCAGTCTTACAGGTATAAGGTTTATTTGCTAGCAATGTCAAGTATAGTTTCCACATTGTACATGTCCCTTAACATCATGTCGAGAAAGGAGAGTGGGAAGAGTATTTGTAATAGAGTCCAGTCCTCTCTCTCTCTCTCTCTTTTTTTTTAACTCTGTCTTGCAATAATAAAAAAAACACACATATCATATACTGGAATGAAAAAAACACGTTTCAAGTGTTACTGTATTATTTGGCATGTACTGGTAAGCATATTCTTAGGTAGTAATATCAGGTGCTTCGTAGTAATCCCTTAAAACTTCAAAATGAGATTTGTTTCCATTCCAATCAAGAAGGAAAAGGCATTTGGGAAAAATAAATAAAATATTTGTTTTCTAGTAATTAAAGTTAACCATATGGGCACCTGGTTCAAAAGGTTTGGACACACTGAATCCACGTGATTTTTGCACCCAACCCCCAAGCCTAATGATGTGGATGGCTATGTTGTATTCGCTTGTCCCTAGCAAAGGCAGATGGATCAGCCAGGGAATTCTCTGCTAGCTTGGCCTTTCTGAAACCACAAAGTCAGGAAATGCAATCAGAGTGCTCAGCTGAACCCAGAGCAAGAGCTTTCCTAATGGGTAACTATGACTTGAGAAATCACATCCATTAGATAAAGTGATTAAATATACATCAGTCCTTTGGCAAGGGAGCCATGAAGATATTGCAACAGAACATCAGGATGTGACCAATCTCTCTTGCTTGAAAACAAACAAACAAACAAACATGTTTTGACCGTTGACATGTATCATTTCTGAATTCCTCAGCTCAGTCAAAGGAAGATATTTTTTCATGATGAGATTTATTCACTTCCTGTTTTGTTTTGTTTTTGGTGAAACAGAAAGTAATTGTGTAGTTAATAAAACATTATAAAGGAAATATTTCTGAATTGCTCACCCTCCCCACACACACACACACTTTTTTGTTTTATATTATTGTTCTTTCTTTATATTTTAGGCATTTTATACTTCATTATTTTTTTAAATTCTTCCAACAGAAGCCTTTGTGTCCCAAATTATATTATATTCACTTATATAAATGTATCATAAATATCTAATTAGAAAAAAATACATGTACAGGTATTTATGAAAATTTATCTTAGCTTTCCAAGTATGTCTTTTTAAATTAAAATGATGTTGAAAGAAAATTTAGTCATAAAGAAATGTCAGCCATAGTTCTAGAAATTTGTTTCTCACTCCTAGACGTCTTTTGATTAATGACATGCTGCTCATCATATATTAATAACTATGAATTCCTTTCACTTTTCCCCTGTTACCATCAGTAGGCAACTGCAAGATGACTGGCAGAATGTGTTTACAATCATGGAATCATAGATAAAAGTGCCCTCAAAAATTGTAGTCTATCTCCTTGTTTTACAAGCAAGTTTCTTAGAGCTCAATTCCATGTGTCCAGAGTAATAGGAAGCACAATTAAAGAAATTATCAAAAGTAGTAATTGTCATTTAACAAATTTATTAGTGAATTCCTGATAATACTCAAAGTCAGCACAGATGAGGGAAGGGAGCTCTGATTCTACTGGGTTTTCTGCTGGTGAGGCACATATAGGGATGCCTACTTTCAGAACACCAAGTGGTGGGGCTATTATATGCAGGCAAGCCAGGACGAGAATGAATAGGAAGTGCCTGGAGGGGAATCATCACTAGCCTGTTTGATAATCTCTGTGGTTGTGTACAATACTCAAATTACTTGTAAATTATACATGCAGGAAAAATAGAATCATACAGTTTTCAAGCCTTATTGATGTCCTAGTCAAAACTTCTTTTTATAAATGTTCTTGATGCCCAGAGATAGTTTAGCTATAGCACACCAAGTTAGAGTTAAGTTCATGAACCAATAGTAGAAAGGCTTTCAACTGAAAATATAGCAGACCTAGCAAGTTAATTTGAAACATTTTTTTAAAAAAAATATTGTACCAGCCCTAACTGGTTTGGCTCAGTGGATAGAGTGTCGGCCTGTGGACTGGGGGGGTTCCGGGTTCGATTCCGGTCAAGGGCATATATATACCTTGGTTGCGGGCACATCCACAGTAGGGTGTGTGCAGGAGGCAGCTGAATTGATGTTTCTCTCTCATCAATGTTTCTAACTCTCTATCCCTCTCCCTTTCTCTCTGTAAAAAAATCAATAAAGTATATTTTTTAAAAAAAATATTGTACCAGCCTTGCATCCCTGGAATAAATCTTACTTGATCATGGTGTATGATCTTTTTAATATATTGCTGGATGCGATTTGCTAATATTTTATTGAGGATTTTAGCATCTATGTTCATCAGGGATATTGGCCTGTAATTCTCTTTCTTTGTAGTGTCTTTACCTGGTTTTGGAATTAGGACAATACTAACCTCATTAAAAGAGTTTGGAAGTGTTCCTTCCTCTTGGGTTTTCTGAAATAGTTTGAGGAGTATAGGTGTTAGTTCTTCTTTGAATGTTTGGTAAAACTCCCCTGTGAAGACTTTGGGACCTGAGCTTTTGTTTGGTGAGAGTTTTTTGTTTTTTTATTACTGCCTCTATTTCATTAGTTGTTATTGGCCTATTCAGGTTTTCTGATTCCTCCTGATTCAGTCTTGGGAGATTATATTTTTCTAGGAATTTGTCTATATCATCCACATTGTCCAGCTTGTTGGCATATAGTTGTTCATAGTATTTTCTTACACTCCTTTGTATTTCTGTGGTGTCAGTGGTTACTCCTCCAATTTCA
>NW_005353838.1:827485-897020 GCF_000412655.1 Myotis brandtii | reverse complement strand
TGGGGGGGGAGGGTAGGGGTAAATGGGGGGGATGAGGACACATTTGTAATACCTTAACCAATAAAGAAATTAAAGATAAAGAAATTCATTTGATCCAGTATGTCCTTTAGAGTATCTGTTTCCTTATTAAGTTTTTGTCTAGAAGATCTGTCCAGGGAAGTCAGAGGGGTGTTAAAGTCTCCTGCTATGATTGTATTGTTGTCGATCTCTCCATTAAAGTCCTCTAGAAGTTTTTTTTATATATTTAGGTGCTCCTATATTGGGTGCATATATGTTTACCAGGGTTATATCCTCTTGTTGGATCTATCCCATTAGTATTACGTAGTGACCTTTTTGTCTCTTATGATGGTCTTCATGGAAAATTTTTTTCATCCCTTCACTCATCTTGTGTGTGTCTTTTGTTTTGAAGTGGGTCTCTTATAGACAGCATATAGTTGGGTCATGTTTTTGTATCCATTCAGCTACCTTACGCCTTTTGATTAGAGCATTTAATCCATTTACATTTAGGGTTATTATTGATAGGTACTTATTTATTGCCATTTTAATTCTGTATGGCTAGGTTTCTCTCTCTGTTTCTTCTCCTCATTACAGCAGTTCCTTTTAATATATTGCTGGATGCGATTTGCTAATATTTTATTGAGGATTTTAGCATCTATGTTCATCAGGGATATTGGCCTGTAATTCTCTTTCTTTGTAGTGTCTTTACCTGGTTTTGGAATTAGGACAATACTAACCTCATTAAAAGAGTTTGGAAGTGTTCCTTCCTCTTGGGTTTTCTGAAATAGTTTGAGGAGTATAGGTGTTAGTTCTTCTTTGAATGTTTGGTAAAACTCCCCTGTGAAGACTTTGGGACCTGAGCTTTTGTTTGGTGAGAGTTTTTTGTTTTTTTATTACTGCCGATTCTCTTTGTCTTTAATTTTTGGCATTTTAATTATGATGTGTCTGGGCATGGGCCTGTTTGGGTTTTTCTTGCTTGGGGTTCTCTGTGCCTCCTAAACTTGTGTGACTTCTGTCATTATTTCTTCAAACACGTTCTCTATTCCCTTCTCCCTTTCTGCCTCTTATGGCATACCTGCTATTCTAATATTGTTACATGTCACTTTGTTCCACAGCTTAATACCTTAACCAATAAAGAAATTAAAGATAAAGAAATTCATTTGATCCAGTATGTCCTTTAGAGTATCTGTTTCCTTATTAAGTTTTTGTCTAGAAGATCTGTCCAGGGAAGTCAGAGGGGTGTTAAAGTCTCCTGCTATGATTGTATTGTTGTCGATCCCTCCATTAAAGTCTTCTAGAAGTTTTTTTTATATATTTAGGTGCTCCTATATTGGGTGCATATATGTTTACCAGGGTTATATCCTCTTGTTGCATCTAATCTTTTTTCATGCTGTTGAGCATCTTTATCATATTACTCTGAACTCTGTTTCAGATAAATTTCTTATCTCTGCTTCATTTATCTCTTTTTCTGGAGAGTTCTCTAGTTTTTTCATTTGGGGGTTGTTTCTTTGTCTCCTCATTTTGGCTGTCTGTTTGGGTTTGTGACTATGTATTAGGCAGATCCTCTACACCTGAAACATTTGTATGTAGATGGTTTCTCTAGCCTCCTATGATATACTGCCTCCAATATCTACGTGCCCCATTGGGCTAAACATTGAGAGTAGAAAGATGAATAAGATATCAAATCATGATGAGAGTAACCACTTTGGAGATTGAGGACAGTGGTCCTGGGTGAAATAACCCTTGTTCTGGCTCTTGAAGGTTGAATAGGAATGTCCATTGGACTATAAACACCTATCCAGAGCATTGCAGGGAATGAGGCTGGGGTCACTTAGAAAAGGCCTTGATGGGTTAATCCAGTGGTTCTCAACCTTCTGGCCCTTTAAATACAGTTCCTCATGTTGTGACCCAACCATAAAATTATTTTTGTTGCTACTTCATAACTGTAATGTTGCTACTGTTATGAATCAAAATGTAAATATCTGATATGCAGGATGGTCTTAGGTGACCCCTGTGAAGGGTCTTTCGACCACCAAAGGGGTCGTGACCCACAGGTTGAGAACCACTGGGTTAATCTCATATGTCTTGGGGGAAACATTGACAGCATTTAAAGAAAGAGTGATGTGATTAGTTTTTATTTATTGTTTTATTTATTATTCTCATAGTAATGTGTAGCCTATTGATAAGAGGAAGAGACTGAAAACCTAGAAATTAGACTTGAGATAATGCAAATAAGAGGTAACGAGATAAAGAGAAAAGCTGGGGGGATGTAGAAAGGAATGAATTTAGAGATGACTTAGAAAGAATAATCAATAGGACTTGATTAGATGTTAAGAGTCTATTCTGAGTCCCCAGTTAGTGAATGATATCTGTCATTTCTAGTACTGGCTACTGATTAGTAGCATTATTTAAATGAGCAGGGAGATGCAATAGTAGATGCACAATTAGATATGAATTTGTTGAACATGAAGGGCATATCTAGACTAGAACATAGTTGTTTTTCATGTTTTTACCTTGGAAAGCCTTTCCATTCTTAGTTTGTAGGAAACAATTTATGTGATAATCAACAAACAATTGCACATGTGCAAAGGTGGCATATTAGTTCATTTTCGTTGGCTCACAAGTTGATTGCTGCCAGCATCCTCTGGGAGAGTCACAGGTTATCAGCTGGGAAGTGGGCAGTGTCTCCCCACATGTTCTCCCTGAATATGCACCTAGTTTGAGTACCCAGCCATCCTGCTATAGGAATAAGGCTTAGTCCTTCTGGAATATGCTCATGAACAGTTGCCAATTTCTATGTAGAGTCTGGGTTTATCTGAAATTCAGATTCATCTGGGCAACATGTACTTCATCTGCAACCCTATCCTATGTTTTTCTGTCTCTTTAAGATCCCTTACATAAGCTCTAGATCTGAATGTATGAGACCCCTTAAATTCTTGAACATGAATTTCTAATGCATGTGAAAGATAGGGTTTGGGGAGGATAGTCTACTAGTCAATTCCAGGTACTTCAACACTAATTCCTGGATTTATTTTCAGTGTTGTTATTTATTGATTACTTCACAGAAAACCCAATGTATTTAAAACAGAAATAATGATGGAATAGTACCTAAAGAGCCGCAAGTTGATATACTTCTTTGAGCAATAATTAGTTAATTATGAAACAGTTAGAGGCATTCTAAATAGCATAGAACTCAAGGCTTTTCACCTCAATTGGGGGTCCACTTAAATAGCACTTTACTAAGCCAGGAAAAACAAACACAACTTTTACAGGAGGAACAACACTCACTAGGAATGCTGATCCCCCAGTGTGACTGCTTGCATAAAAATATCCCCTGGGTGTCCAGGTCTTTCTAAGGGTAGTGATTCATGAGCCTTCTGGATTTAGGATGATGTTGTGAAGTTATTTTCATCAGTATTCTTAGTTGACATGAGTAAAATATTTTAGATTTTGATCTAGGAGTTAAGGGGAAGTGAATACAATAGAATATTCCAGCAATATAAAATCCCAGGGGAGACTAATAAGGGGGAGAAGGCAGTGGCTAGGAACAGGGAGAGAGTGACAGACCAGTGCCCAGAAATTTTAGACAAACTTTCAATACTAATACCTCTTGTTTGTGTTCTCTAAATACCATTCATTTTTAGGGTCACCATACTACATAAAAACATTAAAAAATATATACCAGACAGATGTTAGCAAATTGATGTGGAGAAATGTGACAGACACATGGGTGACTCAGTCCCAATTCATCATTTTATTTTTCATTTGAAATATAAAATATATATAAAATATATTTCTTCAAGCACACTGAGTTCTGTTCAGAAGCTTAAGTGATTTGCATGATTACCTCAAAGCTAATGTGCAGATGTCTGTTTTTCTATATTTTTTTGTCTGTGTTTTCCCTCTCCTGGCTTTTCTACCTACTGTTAGATAGCATATACTTTATTATGTGCTCTTATATGTTATACGCCCTTTTCAATGAGCTCAGCTCCCACCTGAACCCACGCTTTAGAGAGGACAAAGCTGAGTTTTTCTGCACCTGCTCCATGTTTAGTAAGTTCCCAATTCATTTCTGTGTCAAACAATAGCAGGTATCGCTGCAGTCCCTTAGGTTGCTAATGTGCTCGGTTTTGTTGTCAAGGTAGCAGCTGAACTACATCTTTCACAAGCATGTGATGCATTTTTTTTCCAGCTTGGGCAGCACACCTCCCATTTATTAGGGAAAATGCCCCTAGAGGCTCATCTCTTGGCATTGTTCGACCATCGTACACTTTAAAATCTTTAATATGTTCTCTATTGTACAGTATTGGATTGTTTTAAAATATTAGCAATTTTAGTAAATCCTCTTATTTTGTTGAGATAAATCAAAGGTGTTTGTCCTTCCTGAAGCAGCACTGAAACAGTCTATGAAAAATGCCAAGTCATGTTAGATTCATTGGAGGAAAAAAAAAGAGAAAAGGTTCATGGTCTTTGATATTTGATTTTTAGAATTAAGGTTAGACCTAAATAAGAAGAAGATTTTCATGATGATCTGTTCCATTTTGACATCCCTTGACCAAGCCCATGGCATCAGAGAAAGTGACTAAAGCAGGAGAGAGGGGGGAAATGTTAGGACATCACTGATCCTCTCCCCTTGTTTGTTTACAAGTGGCAAGAAAGTTACCTCCCACAGCAGCAGGTTCGTCAGGAGGCTCGGAGCAAGAAGATGAGACACTCCTCATTGATATTTCAGTACTGAAGTCTCTTCCATCATGGTGGTTTCAAGGCAAAACCTCCTCAGCCTAGAGATCCCAGTTAGCAGACCTGATGACGTAGAACTCATCACGTGGTCCACGGTGGCTGTTGTAAGTGTAGGATATTCCCAAGACTCAGAGAGGATGCTAGGTCTAATTGCTTTTCAGTCAGGCTATTGGAAAGTATAATTTATAATGACTATGTTTAAGCAGCCTTATTTATTTTTATTTTTATATTTTTAGAATAATATTTTTAAATGTATCTTTATTGTTAAAAGTCTTTTTAAATAACAGGTTATAACTTCTACAATTGGATGCTCAATTGGGGTGAGAATAAAAAGATACAGGCTAGACACTGTTCGTTTTATTTGGGGAGGAGGTTATAATAGGTGAAAACACAACCAAGGCTCTCATCCTCATTCCTAGTCATGGCAGCATAGAGCTCTGGGAACCCACAGGGAAGAAAAGCAACAAATACCTTCACCTTCAGCAGGATCTTCTGGCTGAATTGCCTGTTTGGCTTTTTTGTTTTTTATTCCTCGATTGATTTGAAATACCTATTTCTCTTGTGTTTTCTTGTAACTTGCATCTTTATGGCAGTCAATAATCCCCTAGTCCCTAGGTTTTTTTTTCTTTCTTCCTACTTTTTCAAGAGCCTACTGACCTCACAAGGTAAAAGCTTTCAAAACAGCAGAACCGAGTTTAACCCTGTGTCTGCCCCCATCCTAGCTGTATCAAATGACCTGTGTAAGTCTCCATGGATTGAAATGATAATAATAACACAGGCTTAGTCTTGCTGAAAAAATTCATTTCTAACACACTAGAACACTTTATGTATAGCACTCTAATACTTTATATATAGCTGCTTTATACATATTACTCTTCTATTGCACAACCGAACTCCACCTGTTGTCAGAAATCATATTCTCTCCTGATGGCCTTTACTGCTTTGTAAGAACTCTGTTATCACTGGCCAATTTTCTAAGCTTTGCACTTCACACTCAGTGCCAATTTTGTTGTGAAATGTCCTAAAGATAGCCTAAGAACAGAGATTTGGGAGCGAACTTTGGGTGCCACCAAATCACGGTGTGTATTACAAAGCAGGGATTCGCTTGCTGCTCTTCCCTGCAGATGATAGCTGAAGTCTATTTAGGCCACTTGATGCCCATTGTACATGGCAGCTGTGATATTTAAACTTCTGAAGTAATTGGGGTGTATTTGCAATGCAATCAGCTCAAATCTAATTTATCAGTTTTATGATGTCTGAACCGTGGTCAAAGCTCCCTTTCAGTGCCTTGAGAAAAAGCTGCTTGTCAAGATAACAAAGGGCATGACTCAACTGCTTTCTGACTTGCGCGCCTGCTTCGCATCAGAGGCAGGGAATTTTATGTTTGGTGACCTTCTCCTTTCACATAGTTTGGATTTGCTCGTCTCAAAGCACAGCTGTGACATCAGTGGTGGAAATTTCCACCTTGGTTTGTTATCGTGAATATTTTTCTCTGTTTGCATAAAGGATTTAGGTGGCTTTCCATAAGACATAGATGAATGGTACTTCAAAATAAATCCAATATTATTTGCAGTGGAGAAAAAAAAATCCAAGCAGCAGGAAATTTCCTTTTGTCTTTTGCGCAACAAGATCTAGCGCATACTGATGAACAGCTCGTATGACAATTATTTATACAGCTCAGGTACATCTTAACATTCGTTCTCTGTTTCTTTTGACCAAGCCCAGTACTCTCGAGAGGTTGAACGATTCTTATGACAGATGACTAAAAGGACCCCTTTCAACGCCAATTGTAAAACATTACAAATTCTTAGTTTCACCAAATGGCTTCTCACCAAGAGGCTTTACTTTGTGGTTTCTCCTGTTTCACATTTTTGTTAACTCCTAGGTGATGGTTAATGGTATCTTCTCAGCAGTGCAGTGTTGTCAGAGTCAAATGAAATAATAGACACTAAAAAGCTGTATAAAGTTAAAAATACATCAAAATATGGTTTTCATGATGCTTTATTTTTTCTAAGTAATGTGATGTGGTTCATAATTTTTCAATTAAGTATCCTTCTGTGCCAGTTTAGTCTGGTTGATTGGAAAATGATGCTACTGAAGCTAATGGAATGGATTGGGTCCCTGTAGGAATACTTTGCATTTCTCCATGGAAAAACATTTTCTTACGCAGTCCTATTTGACCCGAGCTAGTTACTATATCTCACACAAACATGGAATTGACTCATAGCATTTTGAGATTTAATGCATTGTTCTTCTGTGTAGCACCCCTCACTCACTTTATGTTATAAAGTATGGCTCTATATGCATTATCAAAAGTAACATAATGAGGATGGGCACTTCTTAGATGACAAAAACCAAGGCTTAGAGAAGTAACGGACACTTGTCTATCACTCACAACCAGAAAATGATAGAGGTGGAATTCAAACTCAGGTTTGTCTGACTCATAATCCCTAATATTATACTTTGTTCCTCAAACCAAAGGCTCCCTCTTGCCTGATTTTGAAATGTATAGAATAATTCCTGAAAAAAACCAACAATTTTCTTTCCCAGAAAAGTCACCTGCCATCTATTTTGCATCAATAGGGAACTTCTTTTATGAAGCACAGACATTTCCAGTGACATATATAAAGTCTCCTGAAAGCTTGTGGTTACTATATATAAAAACTTTATTTCTTTCAAAATAAAACATCAGTTAAAATTGTATGCGAATTATCCCAAACATATAATTTCTCCTATAAACTAGCAAAAGATATGACAAAATTTTTGTGTGCTTTCTTTTTCACCCCAAGAAAAATCAATCTTACAATTATATGAGTAAGACTTTTTCACCTGTGCTAAATTATGTAGTTAATTTATAACACCTAGAAAAATATTATACCAAAGATGTTACAATTAATCTTGGTGTGGAAAGAATGCTGGTTCATTTTTTATTTTATTTTTAATTTATTTCAGAGAAAGAAAGGGAGAGAGAAAGAGAAAAACATTGATCTGAGAGAGAAACATAAATCGGTCACCTCACGCACCCATCCTGACCGGGAATTGAACCCACCACCTCCTGGTGTACAGGAGGACACTCTAACCAAATGAGCCACACCAGCCAGGGTGAAAAAAATGCTAGTTTTCAAACCAATTGTACTCAATGTGCTAAAACTATTTTAGCAGTATAAAGGTAGGAATAGAAGGGACATGTTTGCCAGAGTTCTCCAAGGAAGTTTTGGTGGTGGATGTGTGCCTGTCAAATAGGTTAAGATTTGAACATGTAGACGGCACAATATGTGGTCTCCAAGTGGAACATACACCCCTAAGGACGCTGGGAGAATTTGTGGGTTTTGTTGTTGCTGTTAATCCTTATATTTACATTTTCAAATTTTCATACATTTTATGCAGAAAATGTTTTACAGTTGCACATGTAGATTTTTAAAAATTTAGCAATAGTATAAATTCATGTAGTGGGATGTGCTTAATTTTTTATTATTACTGCTATTATTATTATTACATGCTAGTAAAAATGAGTCTAGGATATTTTCTTAATAATAAGGGTGGAAAACCTTATTTTATAATTATCACCATCTTAAAAAAAGGCAGGAAAATTAACTGCAGAGATTGACTGTTACCATGATACTGGGGTCATGATTGGCCTAGAGTTATCAGGAAGTGACCAAACACAAACATCGCTATATGGCATTGACTGAATAGATTGGTCCTGCCACTGATTTCGGTCATTTGTGTTTCCTACACAATCTTGAAACAACACTATAGTCTAAGTTATCTGAAAGCAAATACTTTGTATTATTAATATTATATATTCTATACGTAGGTGTTCATATACATTTATTTGCTTTCCTTTTTTTCTATTTGTAAGACATCATAATTTCCCAAATGTCATAGACAGTATAATATCATTATGAAAAGATTTTTGGAAAGTATAAACGTCCCTTAATTAATTATTATTTTGATAGATATTTATGACACACACACACAGAAATATAAGTCTGAGACGTTTCCTATAAATCGACCACATTATTCTGCAAGTATGCTTTCAAGACAATTTAAATAAAACCAGAATCTCCTAGTATTCTTAAAGTTAAGACCAAAACTTACCTCATATTTCCTGAATGAAGTGACAAGTTAATGTTATTGATGAAATGATTATGGCTTGGCTTCCTTGAAATATAAGCTGTTAGTCAAGAAAAGCAATTAGGCACATAAGAAATGAAACAGCAATTCCTCTTCCATTTTTCCTTTCCTCTGTATTGTGTCATAAGCAAAAGTAACCTAATAGCCACTAATTATAGGAAACCTTTCAGACTTTGTAACTGGATCTTTCATTTTTCCCACAGCACCTGGGAACTAAGAATTTATTCACATATAAGCATAGTTTATTCTATGAACTCTTGTCAGTGTCTTCTTATGATAGTCTTAGAAAAAAGAGACCCATGTTCATATTTAGGCATATTGGCTAACCTGGTACATTTTTTTAGTAAGAGCAAGTGTAATTGTATACCAAGAATATGGTAGCAGGACTACACAATACCATATTTTTGGTAATATTTGTACATCAAGAAATAAACTTTATGATATTAGAATACTGAGCTGCTGTAAAAAAGAAGGAATTCTTACCATTTGCAACAGCATGGATGGAACTGGAGAACATTATGCTAAGTGAAATAAGCCAGTCAATGAAAGAAAAATACCACATGATTTCACTCATTTATGGATAATTAAGACCATTATAAACTGACGAGCAAAAATAGATACAGAGGCAGAGCAACATTGAACAGACTGTCAAACTACAGCAGGAAGGCCAGGGAGGGTTAGGGGGGCGGGTAAGAGATCAACAGAAAGACTTGTATGCATGCATATAAGCATAACCAATGGACACAAGACACTGCGGGGTATGGGAGGCTAGGGGAAGGTAAAGGGGAGGAAAAAAAAGGAGACATATAATACTCTTTGTAATACTTTAAGCAATAAAACAATTAAAAAAAAAACAAAAACAAATATATAGGCTTAAATGAAAAAAAATAAAAATGAAAAAAAACACAAATATATAGGCTTAAATGAAAAAAAAAACAAATATATAGGCTTAAATGAGAAAAAATAAAAATAAAAATGAAAAAAAACACACATTAGAAACTTGATCAAATAAAAATAGAAAACCAAGTACTAGTTGAAAGAGGGAAAGTAAAACTGAGTGAGAAGTAGTGGTAGAATTGATGTAGAAACAATATTTGATAAAACTACAGCCGAAACCGGTTTGGCTCAGTGGATAGAGCGTCGGCCTGCGGACTGAAAGGTCCCAGGTTCGATTCCGGTCAAGGGCATGTACCTGGGTTGCGGGCACATCCCCAGTAGGAGATGTGCAGGAGGCAGCTGATCGATGTTTCTCTCTCATCGATGTCTCTAACTCTCTATCTCTCTCTCCCTTCCTCTCTGTAAAAAAATCAATAAAATATAATTTAAAAAAAAACTACACATGGATATTTCCTTTAATAATATATATTGATGTTAAAATTATATAGCTTGGAAGAAACTCCATGTCAAAAGCAGTTTTATTAATTATAAAATTTTCAAAGTACATTCTTCCCAGTTTCTATTATTTGGGGATTTTGTTTTCAGGTTTCCCATTTCTCTCTCTCTCTCTCTCTCTCTCTCTCTCTCTCTCTCTCATGCTGTAGAATAAAACTAGTCAGTTTCTTGACATGCCTTCTTTCATGATCTTTTCCCCAACAGATTAGCCAGGTAAGTTCTTCACCAATATAGTTCCTGAGGAAGTAAGAGAACATGTCACTTGCTTCTCACACAGCAGTGGTAAAGCCAGCATTCAGATCTCTTTTGTGACAATGGAGCTTATGATTTTCCAAGTATAATATGCTGCCTCTGTAGACAGTAGACTTATTTCAAAGAGATATCATAAGAATGTTATATATACATATATTCTGCACTAAGATTCCCATTTACTTCATTTTTTACCATTTTATTATATAGAGGTTATGAAAATAAAAGAGCTGATGCAACTTAAAGATGATTTTTATACTAGCATTAACTTTTCTCTTTTCAATGTTGAATTTGCAATTAACAAATAGTTGTTGAGCAGAAACTTAGATGCAAGGGAATCAAATTTGTTGTTGTTTATGTATTTTTTTTTACCTAAATAGACTTGATATCAGCTATTGGAATGAAAGGTAATAGATTTAAGAAGCTTCTCCATTACCTTTGTACATTTATTATCCTTAGGGGCAAGGGGGCCTATAAAAATACATGGACCTATAGATCTTCAACAAAATGCTAAGAAAATTTGTTTCCTTCTCAAGGCATTTCTTTAATTTTCCCTTCTCTTCACCCATTTTTACACACTTATTCATAATTAATTATGAATTTATAAATTCCAAAATTATGTTGTTGTTAATAAAAGATTACTGCCTGCCAAATGAGACTTTTCTGTGGCACATTAAATATCAGAGTTTGCAATTACCTGTTCATGCCTTTAAGGAAGTTAAGAGCAACCTGGCTGTCATTTTAAATTTGATTTTCAAAGAGTAGTGTGTCAGAAGCAGTGTAGCTTCTAGGTGTTACTGATGGGTAGGCATTCCTCAATTAAGTTTCTGGGGATTGTTTTATTTAATTACAAGGGCAGTTAAGCAGATAAACTACTCACTGATTGAATTTCTAAACTCAGGCCTGCTGACAAAAGCCAAATGAGTCATCAGTTAAAAACTTCAGTGATTCTGATGCCCAGACTTCTTTGACAGGTACATACTCGTACCCTAAGCCATATACTTCCATATTTTGAATTTTTAAGAACATAAACAACCCTCACTAATGTTTTTTTTTTCTTTCTTTTTTTTTTTTGTTTTTGTTTTTCCTAGCCCTGGCTTTCCTCTACACAGCTCTGTTACCTTTAACAAAGTAACCCTCTAGGTCAGTGGTTGGCAAACTCATTAGTCAACAGAGCCAAATATCAACAGTACAACGATTGAAATTTCTTTTGAGAGCCAAATTTTTTAAACTTAAACTATATAGGTAACTATATAGTTAATTGTTATTAACTTAATTAGGGTATTCCTAAGGCTTAGGAAGAGCCACACTCAAGGGGCCAAAGAGCCACATGTGGCTCTTGAGCCACAGTTTGCCAACCACGGCTCTAGGTCAAGCATGTCAAACTCAAAGGCTAACACGGGCCAAATAAACAAGGTTTAAGTGTATATGAGCCACAAAAAAACAAAAGCTTCAGTTTTCATAAAAAACATAGGTTTATTTCAATAGAGACATCCTGAATACAAAGGGATGAAATAAATGAGTAATCTGTAATAATAAAAGCATAATATGCTAACTAGACCGGACTTCCTTCTGGACAACCTTCTGGATGAAGCTGGGGCTGCGAGGGAAGCCTGGGTCCCAGGTGCCAGAGGTAAGCCGGTGCCAGCAGCCAGGGGAAGGAAGGCCTGCTCTTGCACGAATTTCATGCACCAGGCCTCTAGTCGTTAACATAAAATAATAGAACATTTTAATAAAAATTAATATTTTTTCTTGAACATTAACTTACCAGACACTGAATAACTGCACAAATGAATAAGCATAATGCAAATAAACCTATTTTTCTTGTTCTCCAAAAGCGAAATATTTCCTGTTGTGCACACCAACGAAGTCAGTCCAAGACTACTGACGTGGCCATCGGCTGCTAAAATATTTGCTGATAGTATTAGTGGAGAGAAATGGTGCGCCTGCGCTAAGGCGAGTAAGGGAAATGAATGCAACAGGATTATAGTAATCAGTCATTAGCAAACTTGTAGTTAGTTATTAATAATGATGTATAACAGAATATTGTAAAAATTAAGTTATGAAATTTTTATTAAAACGTTTCTTACATACCGATATATTGGCTGGGCTGTAAAAATATTTGTTGTGGGCCGCGAGTTTGACATGCTTGCTCTAGGTGACATTTCAACTTCCTGATTTGTTAATTGAGAGGTCTTATTTAGATTTCCTCTATGCTTTAATCACTCTAGAATAGTATTGTTAAACAGGATGAGTGAGTTGTAGGGTGTAGATTTGACACACCACACACACACGCAAATGGAATGGGGTAGACTGAAAGAGAGAACATCAGTGAGCATTATATAGAAAGAACAAATATTGTTTGTGTAGCTTTGTTTTAGATATAAGTGAATATATATGCTCAGACACACAGTGTAAAATATAGTTTGTACTGTGGGTCATGGTCCAAAATTGTGCAAAGAACTTCTCTAGAATCCTAACCAGCATTCCAGCTCTATTTATAGTGGTTGAAAATGAGAAACTTAGCAAATAACATTTGTTCCCAACACAGAAGTTTAATTGTCACAGCCTTAAAAATGCCATGCCAACCCTGGCTGGTGTTGCTCAGCTGGTTGGAGCATCGTCCCCTACACCAAAATGTGGCGGGTTCGATTCCCTGTCAGGGCGCACACCCAGGTTGCTGGTTGGATCCCCAGTTGGGGCACATGGGGGAGGTAACCAATTGGTGTTTTTCTCTCACATGGATGTTTTTCTCTCTCTCCCTCTCTCCCTTCTTCTTGCTAAAAATTAAAAAAAAAATCATACCCCCAAATAAACCCCAAGATGAAACCAACACAAACAAGGATAATTTATGCCTGGAATATATATGAAAAAGGTTTTGTTTTTATTATCTACCCTAAATTTTGTCATGGAAAGGAAAATGTATTTAAAGCACTATCTTGTGCCCTATTAGGGTGAAGTGCATTTTAAAATATTTGCTGCATCCTAAAAGTCAATTGATAATTAAATTTTAATGTTAGCTTTGCTGCACCCTTCTCCTTTCAGGACAATGAGTCTGATAATTGCTATTAAGTCAAGATGGTTAATAATTGTTTTGAGCCTTAGTAGATAGTAATTAATGTAGTCTTCTTAAATATTCAAATTTTCTTTTTATTTCTAGGCTATAAAATAGATATTATCACTATTGGTGTTGGAAAACTTCAGTTAGGAAGAATTGTTTTAATTAGCCATTTATACACAGACCATTTGGACTAAGGTCTAAATACACTGTAATTGCTGGAGTCTTATTAAACTACTAGAGGCCCGATGATGAAATTCGTGTAAGAGTAGACCTTCGCAATCGCAGCGGCTGCCTGGGTCCCCCCCCTCACAGCCGCAGCGGATGCCTGGATCTCTCACAGCCGGCAATTTCCATGATCCTATGGCTGCAGCCCCCGCTTTGTCCGGAAGGTTGTCCGGTCTAATTAGCATATTACACTTTTATTATTATAGATTACCTCTGGATTCATGGGATACTCTAAGTAAACTGATAATTTCCTGTGCTTTGAACTTCCTTTTGAGTGCTAAGGTATAGTTGCCCTATGCTCTATTTTTCTCTTTGGAAAAATATAAATATTGTATTAAAATTGTTCAATTATGGGATTGTTTTTATAGCCCTTGGAAAGTTATAAAGTATTTGCTTGAAGGAACCAACCTCATGGTAAAATGTCAAACACTACGGTAATTTCTTAAAATTAGAAATAATTGTGAAAAATGAAATAAAGTTTGATAAGTATGAAAAAACAGAAGCATGTACAATGTGTTTCAATGTTGTATATGGTGTTACTAATAATAACTTTATTCAGAGTTAAGCAGTTTAATATACTATGAATAAGATTAATGTCATTTAATTTGATAGTTTTTAATAAACCTGTATTGCTATTTGAAATTATATTCAACTGCTAATAATAGAGACCTGGACACAGAAGCTCAAAGGCCCAGGTTTTATGCTTTCACTTAATAGAAGTCCAAGGTAGATGCCTAAAACTGGTGCAAAGTCACAAAATACCTGGGTCCTTCTGCTTTCCTGCTCTGGTGCTTCTTACTTCCAGCCAGAAGGTCACGTTGAAGGATTATGGTCCTGTGAGGTTAGAGAATGGGCTTGAGTTTATTGCATATCGATGTCCATGATTCCTTTAAAGGCTGAGAGTAATAGTGGGAGAAATAGAAGAGTAGTGTATTTAAAGTGAGGGTAAAAGATTGAATTTAGTCCATAATAGAAGTTTTATACTACTTATTTTACAGAAAGCCTTTTTCTATAAAATACTATAGTGATTCTAGGCAAAGTAATTATACCTGCTTTATAAACTAAGTCATACAAAATGGATTCTATATTTATAAACTACATCATTTTTCTTTTAAATTACTTTTGAGGTTAAATAATTATTTTTCAGATGATTCAGGAGAAATGTTTTAATCACTTAGCAACACAGCTCTGTCTAGTTTCCACACCATGAGTCAACAGTAATTTCTCCATATTGAACAAGAATATTTGTTGAAAACAAGAGAAACAAACACCGGTTGACCCAAGCCAAAGCAAGATTTATTGAAAGGTGCTGGGTTCTCACAGAGTTATTGGAAGGATTTGAGAAGCTGGATGAGCTGGAGGTGAAATGAGCAGACTAAAAAGAGGAGCAGAAGCTGTTGGCAGACTCATCTGGCCAGGACAGGACTGCTGGACAATTCTGCCATAGCTGCCCAAAGGCTCCAGCACAGAGGAATTCCAGCCAGACCTTTCTGCATCCTGGCTTCACTCATTCTAGGTCAAAGTAGAGGACAAGTGAATCCATTTGGATGATCTTAGGAGTAAGTTTGGCCTCACTATACCTAGAAGGGTAGAAGGAAGGATAGTTCTCCTTAGATTCCCACAGTAAGAGGTAGGTCTCCAGTTTCCTCACCACTACTCAGCATGGGAGATCCACCTTCATAGCAAATGAAAAATATTGGGTGGTGCATAAATATAATACTAATAATTACATATAAATAAATATGTGTGTGTATTACATATAAATAAATATGTATATAAATAAATAAATAATTTGCTTTTGGATTAAAAAGGAAGTAAATAAGATTGGTTGGGTATTTGCAATCAGATGTGGAGTGACTGAATAGTTAAAATGTATACACCTTATATACTTGGAGCAAAAGAAGGTATTTTACCTCAAATAGTATAACTTTCAAATAGCGTCATTTTACATTTGATTTTAAGTGCCATTAAATGGTAATGGTTAGCCCCTCCCCACCAAGGTAATAGATAATAAATGGTAGTTTTTCTAACTTGTGAAATTGTAATTCTACAGTTCAGACAAGTCCCAAGTGATTTAGACTCAACTATGCCTATTGTAGATTTTGATAAGGGAACTACAAAGTAGTATATTATGAAGAGATAATATGAGTGCAAGAGGTAATGCACTAAACATAGATTATATTAAAAAGAAGCAGCTAAAATTGAGGGGCAATGCATTTTGTCTTATCATTGAATTCCCAGATCTTACACAGTATCTGACACTAAGTGGTTACTCACACTTCTGATTGGTGCTCCAAGAGAAGAAAAAGAAATACAAGGAGAAAAAAAATATTTGAAATAATTTTCTCAATTATCAGTAATAAAAACAACACACACACACACACACACACACACACACAGTGATGCTAAAGGAAGGACTAAATTACCTCTGTTCCCTTCATTTCAAAATTGTTGCCCTGTAAAGAGATAATCAAAGAGAAGGAAGGCAAAAATGAAGGGAAAGCATTAAAAAGGTGTGCTAGGAAGTTCATTAATTAAATTTTGGATTTTGTGGTGCTTGTGGTATTGGTTAGTTTATGGAAAATGAGCAATCCATTTAATTTTTGAGCTCACTTTTAATATTATTACTTTTGTATCTAATTTTCATTTGTATTTTTGCATTATTGTCTCACCACCCCCTCTCCCCAGTTGTATAAGCTACAGGCCTATAAAACCTGGGTTTGTCTCTGGATTGTAGGGGGGCTAGATAGCACCCAGGTGTTCCAACTAAGAGAGCAAATAGGTAAAAAGTCTGATAACGTACAAGTAACCGAATGAAGTATATAACTCAATTTATGTAAATTAAAGACATATAAATCCAAGATAATATTTACTTTTCAAGAAAACATAACACAAAGATGCATAGTAAGCACATTTGGATGGTTGCCTAAGGATAGGAATGGAAAGAGGGTGGAGTGGTGAGGAATGGAATATGGGGTTGACAAAGAAAAAATAATCATAGAGAGGTTTGCATGGCCAATGACGACATGGGCCATGAACTGGGGAGTTTTAACTCTCTAAACACGAGATTTAAAAAAAAAATCTATAGAATACAGGAACTTTGATTTATATTATCCACAATATAGCTAAATTATTATTCAATCTTACAAGCTTTGTGCAAACTTTTAATTTTAAATTAGCCTAGCCTGAGTGTATATAAAACTGGAAATTGAATGTAAAGAGTTTATTAAGTTATATATGTCAAATCCCATGGAAGGACAAGCTAAATATGATTTTTTTGTTGTTTGGAAGAGCTGAGAGTAGTGAAGATGATCAGACTGGGGAAAATCTAACAAATGAGAAAGACAGCTCCTGGACCATAGAAACACTTAATAAATAATTTTCTGAATGAAGAGGTTTGAGAGAGAGGACTTATTAGGAGTATAGTCCTGATAAAGAATAGCAAACTTCTACTCAACTTTCCTTCTTGACTAAAACCCCCTTCCTGAATCCAGGTCAGGTGGTATGTTCTCATTGCTTTCATGATAGCTGAAGTGCAATTGTTTACCTGCCCATATTCCCCAATAGACTGTAAGTCTCAAAGGACAAGGACCAAGGATGCCTTATTTGTATTTGTGTACCCAGCACCTGGCATCGTATCTAGCACTTAGTAGTCACTTTTAAAAAAATGGTTGAAGAGTAGATAACACTGAATGAACATATGAAAGGTATATTAGCATCACATGATTTCACACATATAACAATCATTGTTTGTATAACCTGTAGTGAGATTATCTTAGAATCAAGATTACTTTCATTTTGTTTTAGTAATTTGAATAAATTACTAAAACATTTAGATCTTCTTGCTTTAATCTTTTGTAGCTTAATAAAGAAAAATTAAAAGCATATTTTGTTAATTTTGCTAATAGGTTATTGTGATGGCATTTAAAAAATATATAAGTTTAGCCCTAGCAGGTTTGGCTCAGTGGATAGAGAGTCAGCCTATAGAGAGAGGGATCCCGGGTTCAATTACAGTTAAGGGCATGTACCTCGGTTGCATGCTGAATTCCTGGCCTTGATTCTCTCTCTTGGTCCCTTCCACTCTCTCTAAAAATCAATGAAAAAATAATACTCGGGTGAGGATAAAAAAAAAATAAATTTTAGCCCAGCTGGTGTGGCCCAGTGGTTGAGCATCAACCCATGACCGGGAGGTCAGGGCACAAGCTCAGGTTGTGGGCTCAATCCCCAGTATAGGGAGGGCAGGAAGCAGCCAGTCAATGATTCTTTCTCATCATTGATTTTTCTGTTTCTTTCTCTTTGAAATCAATAAAAATATTTTTTTAAAATAAATAAATAAGTTTTAATACAAATAATATTGCAAATAATTTAACTGAGGACTGGTCACTCAAGATTCATTTTCTAATTATTTTTAAGTTATTATAGGGTCTTTCAAAATAAGGCTACTTTGAAAAATAGTAATTTTTATACAATAGTATACTCTAAGGCCGTGGTCAGCAAACTGCGGCTCGAGAGCCACATGCGACTCTTTGGCTCCTTGAGGGTAGCTCTTCCTAAGCCTTAGGAGTACCCTAATTAAGTTAATAATAATGTACCTACCTATATAGTTTAAGTTTAAAAAATTTGGCTCTAAAAAGAAATTTTAATCGTTGTACTGTTGATATTTGGCTCTGATGAGTTTGCCGACCACTGCTCTAAGGGAATTCTTGAATAGTGTTTCCTACACAAGAGTGGAAAATTCCATCTACTTTTTTTAAAACTGAGAACAATTACCTTAATAATAAAACCACTCAAAGGTTGTAGACTGAGCCCAGCTGGTGAGAGCACATGCCCAGGTTGTGGGCTCAATCTCCGGTAGGGGCCCTGAAGGAGGTGGCCTCTCTCATTGATGTTTCTATTTCTCTATCTCTTTCCCTTCCTTGCTCTCTTAAAAAAAATCAATAAAAAACATATTTTGAAAAAAAAGGTTGTAGGCTGAAATCATTGAAAGTCAAATAAGATGAACGGAAATCTAGTTTGAATATACTAATGGAAGGATTTAATAAAAGATACAAATTGGAATTCTTTCATGCATTTTATTCCACACGGTCTTAAAATCCATAAGACATGGTCATTGCTTATTTCCATAAAAAATGGGAATCAAAAATAGGCCCTTAGGAAAGTATAATCTCCCCTCTCCCCCAATTTCATTTTGTATTGGTTTTAGGCATACACCTTTGTTGCTAGACAATCATATGTTTTACATATCGTTCCCCTTGATATTGCCAGTACCCCAACTGGCACCACACATAGTTACCTCAATATTATTGACTATATTTCTTATTATTTACTAGAATCCATTTTACCTGATATGACACAGATACATACACATTCTGATGTTCTTCAATTCTTTCTCCATTTCCATTTTTCTGCCTTAGGATCTTTTCCTTCTGTCTAAAAACTTCTTTTAATATATAGTTTAGTAAAATGGTGATTTCTCTCCATTTGTCTTCTTTTTAAATTCCACATTTACCCTTTTTTATCTTTCAAGAAGTACAATATTCTTATAGAAAAAAATGTTGGGAAGCATGAGACTTGGTTGGAAAGTTTGTAAGGAAGACATTCCGATAAAAGGGAGATGTGTGGAAGGCCTCCTGCCCTGTTTATCAGAATTCCGACTTAGGGGAGACTTAAGGGAGTGTCCAAGGCGGCGCCCCTAATTAATCCTTGACCTTTCTAAACAAGTCTGTGCATATGCAGACCCCCAGGTGTTTACTGGAATCCTTACACTTAATCCCTAGATGCCCTTGCCTAGAGTACAATAAAGGCCTAACCAGGCAGGCAATCAACGCTGCCTGGCTGCTATCAGCCAGGTTGTCCCTTAGCCCTCTCTTTCACAGTGAAACAGTGTTGGAGTAATCTGTTCATCTGTCATTCAGGGGTTGCTGGTCAGCCCCAGCAAAATTATGTATATATATATATAATAAAGTCCAATGAATTCTTCCAAATTATACAAACCATGCAACCAGGGCTGGAATAAAAACAAAGAACTCCCTCACTCTAGAAGAATATTTTTACTTCCTGTAATATTCTGGATGTCAGGGACCAGTAACTATGAAATCAAGCAGCAGGTCTACTTTGTTCCCACAAAATTACAAGCTAAGGATGCACTGCTCTCTAGGATTTCATAATCTAATTCTAGCAGTCAGTTAAGTGAAGCTATGGATTTATGGACTGTAGTTTAAAGGGACAGGGATAAATGTACCTCCCCACCTTGTCAGGGAAAGCTTCATACTGATGAGGCATGAGGAACCACTAGGAGTTACCAGGCTTGCGGGGGTTGGGGAAAGTTATCCTGCTTCAAACTAGCTTTCTCGTGAAAGGGTCTAGATAAAACTGTAAGGAAGATAGGCAATTATTTTATAAATAACGTTTGGCTGTTAGTCTTTGACTGTTTACTTCTGATGCCATTTTAAGAAACTATATAGAGTTAAAAGCAAATTGAGAAAAAAGAGGATTGTTTGTAGATTTATAAAAGCTTCTTTCTGCCTACTTAAGTGTAAAAGTTTTGGTTAACTTTTAAATTTCAGGTAACAAATATTATATGGGCATTACCTAAATATCTCAATATAATGGATTATTACCGTTGCTTTTAGTGAATGGTAAAGGGGAAGATAAAGCATCAGATGTAGAACAATTGGCTATTTGAAAATATGTGCAGTCTCCAAGTGTAATAAACTGATGATCCTCAGGAAGTGTCAGAGCTAGCAATATGTATTTTATTTTGATCAAAATAGGACAAATACCAAGACAGCAAATTAAAACATTGGTCGGGGTTTTAAAGACCTTTTATTGCATATGAAATGCAATGCCAAGCAGAATTTGGATAACTGAAGTTGGGAATCCTCTGTTATCTGAGGTTCCCAGCTCTCAGACTCACGAGGATGCCATTTAAGCAAGGTGCAGGATTTCCAAACAGTAGCAAATGTCAGTATGATTAAATCTTAATAACTTAAGACTTAAGATCGCCTCATGTTTAATTTAGTACTGCTGTGCAGCCATGAAATCTGTCTTCCAGAAAAGCACATGGTAACTGTGGTTACCTTGATAAAGGATAATGATCAAGACAATCAGTCTCCTATGCTCTCCCCCCCCCCAAAAAAAAAAAATCATACCAGGCAGGTCCTATTTGGTAATTTCTCCAAGGAGCTCTCAAAAGTCAGATGAGCAAATATCTAAGTTTGCCCAGAACAGCCCCACTTTATGTCTGTTGTCTTGATGTCCAATGTGATGTAACATTTATTTTTTACATAAAACTCTTGGTTCATAACATGATCGCTGTGGTCATTCTGCCAAGGATGGAACCAAATGTGCAAGTGTATTCCTTATACTCAGGGAAGATCCAGTTGCTTTCCTCCAGGGATGTTCTTAGGTGTTCAAATATCAGTAAAATGGAAATCTATTGAGAGTCCTTTTAACCACAATTCAGAAAGCAGATAAGACTGGACTCAAATCTGGTTTAATAATTATTTTTTCCTATATTCACCAGACTCCATTTTCAAGCAGTTTTCACTTTCTTATCTAAATAGTAAGTAGAGGTACTGGATGATGCAGTGCACTGCCTCTTGTCTTTGAATGTTTCAGCTTTATCGCCTTGCTGTTGACATACAGGATTTATATGATCTTGATATTCCCCTAACATACTGAGGCTGGGTGTAGTGTCGGAAGGGCTCACACACTCCCTTTGATGCCAAGATGTAGAGCAGAACTTCCCGACTCATATACAAGTATTTTAGGTCTCATGGAAGAAAGCTTATATCATCACAGTTCATACCGGAAGTAAGCATTGCCTCTCATCTTTCATGATGATGTCTTTCTCTTTTATCATGGGATTTTAGATTTTATGAATAGGAAGGGGATGAAGGAGATGCCACTGATCATAGGAGAAGATTTTAAAATGCCATGGTGGCAAAAAGAGGTCTTTGTAGTGGTAAGCAATGGTTAAGTGTTTCCCATGGGGCTGTCTGTTGTCTTAGTTTGTCGATATTATCAGGTGTTCAGATGTCAGCAAAATGAGAATTGCTGAGGCAAATAGGTTTCTTTCATCTCATTATTACCCCACAGTTCCTAAAGTAACAGAGAAACCAAAAGAGAGATTTTTGTAGCATAACACCATCATTCAGACATATAAAATGAAGCCTTAATTTTAACAACTTAAAATATATTTAGTATGTGTAACACTACCAACTGAGTTAAATTACCCTTATTCTAAAACAAAATACATATAATCCCTTACAGACATATTTTCTAGCCTACTTAATCATAATGACTCTCACATATAATTAGGGCTCAGACATTGTGACTCCAGTCTAGTGTTATGTTTATAAGTTGTAAGCTCATTCCTTACCCAAGAAGGGACATTTGTAGAAAGTTATCATCCCAAACATAATGTTTTAAAAAATTCATCAGCATTTCTAATGGATCTTTTATTGATCAAACTTATGCTATTTTGTACTTTGTAAAATATTATTTTATGTATTAATTATGACCCATTTTAATTAAAAGTAGTGCCCTAGCCAGTTTGGCTCGGTGGATAGAGCATTGGCCTGCGGACTGAAGGGTCCTAGGTTCGATTCCGGTGAGGGGCACATGCCCGGGTTTCGGGCTTGATCCCCAGTGGTGGTGGTGGGGGGGATCATGCAAGAGGCAGCCAATCAATGATTCTCTCTCATCATTGATGTTTCTATCTCTCCCTCTTCCTTTCTCTCTGAAATCAATAAAAATATATTTTTAAAAAAGTAGTTAGAATTATAGGTCTATTATCACTTACTAGTAGTTACATTATAGATAATGGCAATGTATTTATTTGATAAAGTCAAATTTACTGAGACATTGTTAATTTTATATAACAGTGTACTTCTACATCTGTGATTTATTTCTTTATATAATATTTTTCATCTTGGAATAGTTTTAGATTTATGGGAAATTTATGCAGATGGGACAGAGTTCCCATATACTCCATACTCAGGTTCCCCTATTATTAAAAATTTACATTAATATGGTGCATTTTCCCCAATTAATGAAACCATACTGATAAATATTATTATTAATTATTGTCTTTAGTCACCTTTTCTTAGTTTTTCCCTACTGTCCTTTTTCTTTTCCTAGATTCCACCCAAAATACCATATTATATTTCACTATCCTGTCTCCTTGGGCATCTCTAGGCTCTGGTAGTTTCTCAGATTTTTCTTGTTTTTGATGATCTTAACCATTTGAAGGTATACTGGTCAGGTTTTTGTAGAAAGTCCCTGTCTTGGGATTTTCCTGATGTTTTTCTCATTATTAGATCTCAGTTGTGAATTTGGGAGAGGAAAACTATATGTACAAGTACCATTCTCATCATATCATATCATATCAAGGAGATATATTAATAACATGAGTTATCACTGATGATGCTAGGTATAAATTATTTTAAAATGCTTTTTTTAAATGCTCATGTATTGATTCCATTGTGGCTTGAGAATGCTTTAAAAATGAATGGTGTTCCAGCCAAAACCAGTATCTGTGGAAAATAGCATTATCTGTTTCCAGAGCAGTGACATTTTCAAAGCAATTTTTCAATTTTCAACAGTGAGCACCAATAAAATGTTCTATTGTACTTATTTTTACATTTGTCCACTATCTTAAGTAATTTAGATCTGACCTAATTTGATTCAGATTTTGGCAGACATTCAAAATGACTTATTGGACCAATTTTAATTTTGCAAAAATAGAATTTAAGTTAGCTACAGGTAAGGGAAATATAAAACAGAGCCATAGATTATTATAGAGTTATGAACAAATAATTACTCTCCTGCTTCTTGAAATAATGAAATATTATATCTTAATCCTTTTAATCACAGTTGAAAAAACAAGAAATTCGAAGATTTCTTGCTTTTTACAAGAAATGTTGAAAATTGTCAAATGAAAGCTTCCTCAAAGACATTTTATGAAAAAATATTTTAAGAGAATAATTCAATTTTTGAAAATATAAATTTCATATGTAATACAAAGTATGCTGATAATAATCATTACAAAAGCACAGGTCTTATTATAAAATTATATGGACATAATACACACATATCCTACTTGAACCATAACAGAGTTGACACTCTGACACTAATAAATTAATTTGGAGCTGCAGTTTGGAGTTGCAGTATTAGGAACTAGTTGTCTAAGTATCTCTTAGGATGAGATTAGGTGGGTGAAATAATTATGAGAACAAAAAAGTGTTTTTTTTGTGTGTGCAATATTGTGATCTCACTCTAAAGAAGATGCCATCATAATACTATTAATAAGGAGTGGAAATGTAATAATATGTTTTTCAAAATCACAAATTAAACATAAATAAATATTTATTTATTCAGTATATCAAAATTAGGTCAAATCAGTTTAAGTGCTTTTCAAATACACTTGTTGAATAAAAAAAGCATGACATTTTCCTTGTAAAAAATTTAAAAAATAAAGAAAAATATTAATAAAAATTAATAGAATTAATCCATAATCCCTCAGATAGGAATAAGCTTCATTACACATATTATACATTTAATTTCAGATTTACTTTATATACATTTTAAAAATTGAAATTAATATACAAGTATGTTTGTGTGCGTGTTACCTGCATTCCATTAATTATCCATTATACCTTTTTTTAGAATTCACTTAATAGTCATTGAAAGCACTCTTTAGAGGCTACTAAGTTGCTCAGTTTTTCATTTTATGCTCATTTTTTATTTAATGAAACCCCGAATATTAGACTTTTGGATTGATTACAATTTTTCAATATTTTAAAAACATTGTAGTAAACATCTCATAAATGTTGAAGGACATCTGATATTATTGCTTTTGAATAAATTCCAGGAGGGAAATTATTTGGCAATATAAATGAATCAACATAGCTAAGGTTTTTTATAAATATTATGAAATTACACTAAAATAGTTTGTACACATTATTTATTCCCATCATACAGATAGGGGGTAGTGATTTTTCCTATACCCTCCAAACTAGAGAATGATGACAGAATCTGTTCAGGGTCTCTTCAACTTCCTTTCCAAAGGCCCTAATATTAAGCAAGTGCTTAGGGTCTTCCTTTAGGTTAGCCTGATCAGGAAAAGATCTCCCATGCATAGTACCACCGACATCCATCACCCCAACCCCCACTGTTTGTACCTACTTCAGTGATTCAAAACTGTATATTGAGGGTGTGAGTGAACAGAGAGTGAGGAGAAGAAAAAGAGGGGGAAAGATAATAGGAACACTGAAGCGTGGGACTGGGGTTTGGACATTTGAATCAGGAAAAGATCTCCCATGCATAGTACCACCGACATCCATCACCCCAACCCCCACTGTTTGTACCTACTTCAGTGATTCAAAACTGTATATTGAGGGTGTGAGTGAACAGAGAGTGAGGGGAAGAAAAGGAGGGGGAAAGATAATAGGAACACTGAAGAGTGGGACTGGTGTTTGGACACTTGAGTTCATGACGTCTACTTACCTGACTTTCTGTCAAATAATTTTTGAAAGAAGTGACACTCTCCACTTGAATGCAGGATATATATATATAAAAATACCAATTCTTTATCCATCTTTTCTCCAGGAGATTAAGCCTGCGAACACTGAAGGTCTGTTGAGGCGAGTAATCTCTCCTACTCTCCTTTATGATTTCCAAAGTGTTGGAAATCTTCTAAGCCCAAGTGGCAACTGCACTCACTGCCTTATTTCTCAGGTTGATGTGCAATTTCTAAAAGGCTGCTGACTTCTGGAATCAAGTTACCTGGTTTGCGACCAAAGTTTTACAAACCGTACCAAGCTTAGCCTTTGAGTGCTAGAACTAAACTTTAGCTTCTCTTGAATTAATACTAAACCAAAAGCAATTCCATATTATGATGAGTCTGTAGACTCAAGTGGTTGATACTGAGTATGTGCATTTGTTTCCATTTTAATAAACTTTTTTTCTCTTCTCAGGAAAATTTTCACATATTTTATGATTTCACTTTTAGCTTGTTTTCGTAAGTTTTATTGTGGTGGTGTCCATACCATTAAAAGCACCCTTTAAAGTGTACATTCAGTGGTTTTTAGTATATTTACAGACTTGTGCAGCCACTGTCATTATGTAATTTTAGAACATTTTTATCACCTCCCAAAAGAAACCCTATTCCCATTAACCACTAACCTTATAACTATTAACAGTTACTCTCCATCACCCCCACCAACCAGCCTCTGGCAAATAATAATCTACTTTTTGTCTCAGAGGCTATTCCTATCCTGGACATTTCAAACAAATGGAATCATACAGTATGTGGCTTCTTGGTTCTGGCTTCTCTCACAGGGTTTTCAGGGTTCATTCATGTTTTAATATGTATCCATACTTCCTTTCTTTTTATTATCAAATAATAATAACACAACTGACAAGCCTGTATCCATTGTGTGGGTACACCACATTTTCTTTACCCATTTATCAGTTGATGGACATTTGAGTTGTTTCCAGTCTTTTGGCCATTGTGAATAATGCTTTTATGAACATTCATGTACAAGTTTTTTGTGAGGCCATATGTTTTCAGTTCTCTTGAGCACATACTTAAATCAGAGGAACTCACCTCTTCCTGTTACCACTCTTTCTTGACACATGCCTGTATCTCTGTCTGTTTCTGCACCAGGATATACTGTATAGTATATAAAAAAAGTGGGAGTTATTTTGGCTATATTCTCCTTTACCACAGAGAAACCAGGTTTGTCTTTGCTGTATGATTTGGTGTCATTGGTGTCCCTTTTTAGAATCTAAGCTCCTTCAAGACAAAAACTGTGTTTTCTCTTTACTCTCACAGTTCTAAATATCTTCTATGATAACATGCCCAGATTAAGTATTTGGTAAAAACATTGCAACTGAAGGTGGGTTAGAAAATTTAAAAAGAAATGTGATGCACTGACTGGTTTGGCTCAGTGGATAGAGCATCGGCCTGCAGACTCAAGGGTCCCAGGTTCGATTCCGGTCAAGGGCATGTACCTTGGTTGCGGGCACATCCCCAGTACGGGGTGTGCAGGAGGCAGCTAATCGATGTTTCTATCTCATCGATGTTTCTAACTTTCTATCCCTCTCCCTTCCTCTCTGTAAAAAATCAATAAAATATATTTTAAAAAAATAAAAAGAAATGTGATGATACATATCAAGGCAAGAGGCAGACTCAATAGTGTGATAAACCATAAAAAGGGCTTTTTTTTTTCCCCAGAAAGGCAAATCAGCTTTATAAAGTTTAAAGTAGATCATTATATTACAAAATGATTACTTTTTAAACTGGTTATTTTTAAATTGATTTACCACATCTTTTTAAAATGCATACATTTCTGGTAAAGGACTTATATTGATATATTGTGCTCAAGTAATTAAGGGAAAAATAACCTATTTTTTTTCTAAATATAAGTGAAATCTATTTTGTTTGTTAGGGGAACAGGAGAAACTTTGAAAATAATAATTCATTTCTGCTTCTAAAACCTATTTTACAAAATCTTTTGTAATGTTGTTACTACTGTGATCCCCTTACTTTTTATATTAATATCGGAAAATGAAAAAGCAGACTATGGCTCCTCTTCATTCACCCTCCTTCTGAGTGTGAGATGTCACTTAATGTACAACCTTTCAAGCTGTTCACAGCGGCTGGCATGCTGGAAGTTAGTGTGTCCCAACTCTCAGGCAACCCTAATGCCAAAAAGAAAGTAAGAATTTTCATTTTCTTATGCAGGAGTTATGAAGGTATCTGGACTCATTGAAATAATGAGTTTGTTATTTTTTAAATAACTTATTTTATGCTATTTATTTGGAAAATTCCGAAATAATAATATATAGAAAAGTGATATTCTATATTTTTTCTGTAGTTTTTGTAATGTTTTGTATTCATTTATAGGTTAATTAAGGAAGTCATGGTTTGAATGTATACCCTAGTGGTATTTTTACTTTTTTAATTGAATCACAAACGTTTCCCAAGTTTCTCTTCTTTGTGCTTTCCAAAACATTTCCCCAAATTGTTTTTAATTCAAAACAGAAATGTATTTTTTTTATTTGTGAAGGGATATGTATATATTTTAAAAGAAATCAATGTGTAAAATAGAATAAAACAGTCTTCACCACCTCATTCCCCAAGAGAGAAGCAGGGGTTGTGAGCATGTTATGAGAAGAGGGTCAGAGAGGCAAGAGGAGAACCTGGGAGTGGTGCTCTGAGACGCATTCTATAAAGTCTTTTAAATGAGGAGAGTTGAGTTGAAATGCACTAAAAGTGAAAACATATGAAAAATAAAGGAAATTCATTGTTTTTCATTAAGTTGTCACTTTTTTACTTGAAAAGCAGTGAAGTGTTAAGTTCAAATTTTAAAATAAAGGTGGCTAGAAAGCATGGAAAATATGTTGCACATAGTAGTCACTTAATAAATGCTGACTTAACATTGCTAATAATTCTGTGAACATCGTGTTTTATAGTTGAAACCGAAAAGCGGTTTATTAATAATAATATTGATTGCTATTATTATTATTATTATTTTGATGTGCCATCCTTGGTTGGTAAACACTTAAGGCTTTATTTTTCAATTTCCACTTAGGCCTCTTATGAAGGAGCTGGAGGGGAAATAAAATATACAGGATGAAAAGATGGCAATGTTGCCTCCCCCAGGACCTCAGAGTTTTGTCTACTTCACAAAACAGTCTCTTGCCCTCATTGAACAACGTATTGCTGAAAATAAAACAAAGGAACCCAAAGAAGAAAAGAAAGACGATCATGAAGAAGGCCCAAAGCCAAGCACTGACTTGGAAGCTGGCAAACAGCTGCCCTTCATCTATGGGGACATCCCTCCAGGCATGGTGTCGGAGCCGCTGGAGGACCTGGACCCCTACTATGCAGACAAAAAGGTGAGTTTCCTGGGACTGCAGGGTGCGGTCTCTGCCTCGTTCTGTACGGAAAGTTAGTTTAAATTGGAGTGGAATTTAGGGAAGATCCACATCATGACTAAAATATTCAAGTAAATACCTATGTAGGATATTCAGAATATCTACTTTTTCTAATTCTTTATTGAAACTGGTTCTATCATGCCATTTTGATTTCCTTAATCTTTTGAAAGTGTTCAGTATATTGTTCTTCCTTTTTGGACATGCCTTAAACGCATACCAGTAGGAACAAAGCAAGTGTCAACTGACAAGTCATGGGGATGTGTCCAGAGTGCATTTTGTGGAGGTGACAGCTGACTCCCTGGGAAGATATAAGATTGCTCAATTAATAATGAAGTTTGGAGAGCTGCTTTACAGTGTTGGAGAGAAGGAGGAGTCTGAGATGGTCAGGGAGGGAAGGCATAAATCAGAAAAGTTTCCATTGTTCCAAGAAGAAGGCAAAAGAGCATCTCGTAAAATTACCCAGAAAGTTGAGGAGAGAAAGGCAATTGCAATGAGGAAGGACGAGAAGTCTCCCAGATAATTCTGATAGACATAGGACCCTTTTCCCTCTTTGCTCTCATACTCCTCCATTTGTATTTCTCTGTATGATTCCTGTCACATCTTGTCTTTAATATATTAGAGTTATCATGTTCCTGTTGCCTTTCTAGAAAGCTCCTTGAATGCAAAACTCATGCCTCACTTACGTTTAAACTCTTCATTGCCTCTTATACTATAGTTGCTCACTACATAATTGTAGAAAATAATGGATGAGTGAATTTTAAGCATGGTATATTGAAATTTAAGAAAGCAGTACTCCTACTCAAGCACTAGGTATTAATTTTAAACTAATTTTCAATGTAAAAGTGAACTTTATGTTAAATTATGTTTAGACATAAAAGTAGTACAGTGAAAGAGACCAGGAATATAAAAGGGCATCCAAAATTAATAGATTCAGATTCATTTTCTTGAGAAGAGTGTCACATGCAATTAAAAAGCAAGATATTCAAACTTATGTCTCCAATGTAGAAAAATATTGACTACCAGAAGCCCACTCATAAACTCGTATAAAATGCAGATTAAGTAACAACAATAAAAAGACCCAGTCAATGTGTTCTAGTGAACACAATTTGCCTGCCAGTGCAGAAATATAAGACAAGGATTTGAACTTGGACTTTCTGATTTTCAATCCAAAAACAGTAGATTGTTTTAGTGTTTTGGTATTGTTGCTATTTACTTGTTTGGATTTTAAATGTTTTAAGAATGTTTAGTTCTATTTGTATCATTTTAAAAAATTACCATGGGTAGTAGCAAGCACTTTAACTTGTGTCCTTTTATTTTAGCTGTTATTAGTATTATATCTAAAATAGGAAAATTGATCTGGGTACTAGGATTATTCCAACTCTAATATTTGTGAAAATATTTTTTGAAGGAATTTATATTTTGGAGCACTTTCTGCTAATCATAACAATAGCCAACAAGGATTAAAAGTGTCAAGGTGTTATGGTAAAAATCAGGGATAGATAGTTTTTAATTGGTTTGCTTACAATGCAGTGTAATGAATGAAGGAAGTTGTATTTTAAACTAATTTCAATGGCCACAACTTATTGTCACTGATGTGGGCATTGAAGGGATATAAAAAAGAAAAGACACTGTATTTTGGGTGCTCTAAGTAACACATGCTCATAAATACTTCACTTCCTAGCCTGCTGAGAAGTAATGACTTGGAATTCATTGGCCAGCATGATATACATAGTTGTTTCAATGGTAGTGGAACCGCATTGCTTGAGTCTGATGACAGTGTTTCTTTAATATGACACTACCACATAGAGAGGAAAACTGCTGAGATTAATGTACTAAATTTTGGATTCTCAATTTCATCCTGTTTTCTTTTTGATCCTGCAGACTTTCATAGTATTGAACAGAGGGAAAGCAATCTTCCGTTTCAATGCCACACCTGCTTTGTACATGATCTCTCCTTTCAGTCCTCTGAGAAGAATATCTATTAAGATTTTAGTACATTCATATCCTTTTAAAAATGCTTACTTGCAATGATTCTTTAAAATGTACTTTTTGCATCTTATTTAATATAGATTTTTAGCCCTTTCGTACCCAAAAAGACTGTTTTTAGTTTATCATTTCAATATAATTTGGTGTAGGTCTCTGGGAAGATTGGAAGAATGTCAGTTTTAAAATTTAGGATATATTACTCTGACCTATTACTCTCATGTTTAAAGAGATTTTACAAAGTCTATAAATTTATTAATAACTAGAGGCCCACAGGGGATTGTCAAGGGCAGGGGAAAAAAAGGACACATATGTAATACCCTTTGTAATACTTTAAGCAATAAAAAAATAAAAATAAAAAAATAAATAAAACTAAATTTAAAAACAAGTCAAAAAAAAACAAAAAACTAGAGGCCCAGTGCATGGATTCATGCACCAGTGGGGTCCTCCGGCCTGGCCTGGGGGATTGGGCCGAAACCGGCAGTCCGACATCCCCCAAGGGGTCCCAAAGTATGAGAGGACACTCTGCAAAGTTGCTGTCGCTTGGCAGCTCCTGTGTTGAGTGTCTGCCCTCTGGTGGTCAGTGCACATCATAGCTGCCAGCCAGTCAGCCAGTCAGCCAGTCAGCCAGTCAGCCAGTCAGCCAGTCAGCCAGTCAGCCAGTCAGCCAGTCAGCCAGTCAGCCAGTCAGCCAGTCAGCCAGTCAGCCAGTCAGCCAGTCAGCCAGTCAGCCAGTCAGCCAGTCAGCCAGTCAGCCAGTCAGCCAGTCAGCCAGTCAGCCAGTCAGCCAGTCAGCCAGTCAGCCAGTCAGCCAGTCAGCCAGTCAGCCAGTCAGCCAGTCAGCCAGTCAGCCAGTCAGCCAGTCAGCCAGTCAGCCAGTCAGCCAGTCAGCCAGTCAGCCAGTCAGCCAGTCAGCCAGTCAGCCAGTCAGCCAGTCAGCCAGTCAGCCAGTCAGCCAGTCAGCCAGTCAGCCAGTCAGCCAGTCAGCCAGTCAGCCAGTCAGCCAGTCAGCCAGTCAGCCAGTCAGCCAGTCAGCCAGTCAGCCAGTCAGCCAGTCAGCCAGTCAGCCAGTCAGCCAGTCAGCCAGTCAGCCAGTCAGCCAGTCAGCCAGTCAGCCAGTCAGCCAGTCAGCCAGTCAGCCAGTCAGCCAGTCAGCCAGTCAGCCAGTCAGCCAGTCAGCCAGTCAGCCAGTCAGCCAGTCAGCCAGTCAGCCAGTCAGCCAGTCAGCCAGTCAGCCAGTCAGCCAGTCAGCCAGTCAGCCAGTCAGCCAGTCAGCCAGTCAGCCAGTCAGCCAGTCAGCCAGTCAGCCAGTCAGCCAGTCAGCCAGTCAGCCAGTCAGCCAGTCAGCCAGTCAGCCAGTCAGCCAGTCAGCCAGTCAGCCAGTCAGCCAGTCAGCCAGTCAGCCAGTCAGCCAGTCAGCCAGTCAGCCAGTCAGCCAGTCAGCCAGTCAGCCAGTCAGCCAGTCAGCCAGTCAGCCAGTCAGCCAGTTGCTTAGGCTTTTATATGCATAGATTATTTTCTAAGAAAAAGATTTCAACAGGTGTTATTATTAAATATTCAAGATTCCTGCCATGGTCGTTCGTCATATTCCTTGACTCTAAGCTACCTTGTTCGGCATGCTTATCATGTGCACTATTCTGACAAACTGCATATTTATGACCATGAGTAACCCTCCAGACTGGGCCAAGAACGTAGAGTAAGTGGGTATATGTACATTTTAATATGGTCTTAGTAGTATCATTGTTATCCTTTCCTTTTCCTATCAGAAGTTATTCCATCTATAAAAATTGTGGTGTTTATCTTCCCATGTTATATAGTTTCTTTTCTTTCTATTATTATTATTTTTCCTATGGTGTTAACCTGACAGCAGTAGAATAGGATATTTAGAAAAGAATAATTAGATGATACAGTCTTTTCCAGAAGAATGAATGTATGAGACACCCTGCCTGTTGTTAGACATGTTATATATTTCTTATCCTTGGCTGTATTTCTGATAGGATCAACATAGGAACTTTCAAGGCATATCTAAACCTATGTTCTTAGTAATTTTCAGTACTTCTACTTTCTAGGAGAGTTTCTGATATAGACATTTTAAGGTTGGTTTTTTTTTTGAAAGACCTTGACTATTAGTTTATTTTAATATTTAGAGTGGGTCCATAAGCCAACAGCCACACTGCAGTAGATGCCTTCCTTTGGTTAATCAGGAAAAAATAAATTATAAAGATTCACCTAGTGCTGTATTCTTTTCATATTTAATATCCCAATGGATTCTTGTGTCTAGGTACACTTTTACTGGAATATATACTTTTGAATCACTTATAAAAATCCTTGCAAGAGGCTTCTGTATAGGAGAATTCACTTTCCTTCGTGACCCATGGAACTGGCTAGATTTTATCGTCATTGTTTTTGCGTAAGTACTACATTCAGTTTTTCAAATGGCAAATTTGTGAAAAATCACAGACAGCACAGTATTTCAGTAAGAACAATGCTTACATTTAAATAAAACTGTATAAAAGCTAGTTATTTGTTGGAAAATACTAACTTTTATAGAAAGATCATTTCTCACTCGAATGTGTATGACATCATTAAGATTGATCATCTCCCTCTGCACCCAGCATTTGGATGGACAGTTTATGTGGTGCCAGTTAGGTTCACACATTTTCCAAGTTCTTATTTAAACACAAATAAAACTTGTTTTAACCACAGAAAAAAAATAGGTCTTTAATTATAAGTATGGTGCCCTTTTTATTAATATAAACTGTTCAAGTGCTAATAAATATATTAAAATATAGAAGTCTCTCTCTATATAAAAGGCTAATATGCTAAATGTCCTTCCCTCCATCCTGATAATGACATCACATAGCAATGCACAGCTTCCTCTCCCTAGCGATGACTAGCCTCCTTGCAGTTTCTTCAGCCCAGGAGCATGACTTGCTTTATAGCCAGGTGGAAACACTTTATACTTTAACCAAATGTCTGTGAAGCATTTTTCATTCCTCATCTCATTTGATCCTCACAGAAGTCCTGGAGTAGTAGATAGGAGACTCGGTGGAATCCTACTTTCTTTTCATTAGCCAGAAAACAGAGATTTAGAAAGTTTAGAAACTTGACCCTACTGAAAAAAAGTAAGAAATGGTGGACCTTAAAAATGACTTCAGGTTTTCTTACTGCACAGAATATAGTCAAACACTGCTGCAGTTAAATATTTTACCCTTTATTCTCCCTGCATGATCTATAATAATAATCTGCTTCATGTTGATATTTACTGCTGTGTTGCTGACAATTACCTGAAAGAGAAGTTGGAGTGCTTCACTGGGCTGGAGAAAGTTTAGCTAAATCAGAAAGCAGGTCTAATTAAGCAAGTTTGTTCTATATCTATAAAAGGCTAAGTTAACTCGCGAATGTGCGATACATATAAAGCTCTCACTGGCACCAATCGCACGCATGTGTTTCGATCTGTCATTGTCTATTGTGAATTTAGTTGACACTTCTATTATAGAGAAAGGGTGAATAGCGATATTAAAATATTTCTTCTAATTAATTCCATTTCAATGTGCATGAATTCATGCACCAGGCCACTAGTATATTTTATAAGGGCTGTCACTGCATATTAAACCTAACATTAATGCATCGTATGTGTATTACACATGCATCCCCAGTTTATTTTCAAGGGGAAAAATATTAACATATAATTGTAATTTATTCACATAGTTACTTTCTTCCAAAATATGTCAGAAACATTCAAAAAGAATTTTTTTTAATCTCAAACCTAGTTAGAATATTTTTGGCTCTATCATTTTGATGTAAAAGTAGTGGATGTTCATTGAAAGAACTTAGACAAAACCGAAGGGTCTTTTTAGATTTCTGGTCTCCGGTTCCCTCACCCCCTGTCCCACCTCCATGTCCATCAGCCTCCCTCCTTTCATGATCACACATGACTGCAGTTGTACCTACCACTTGCTGATGAGACAACATTGTGTCACACAAGGCTGCCACTTCTCAGGGGAGTCTCCTTTACTATAGAAATAGACTACACAGACCATAAAATTTACTCCTTTAAAATATAAAATTCAGTGTTCTTAGTATGTTCAGAGAGTTGTGCAACCACTACCACTCTCTAATTTCAGAATATTTTCATCACCCCCAAAAAGCAGTCACTTCCATTCATCCCCTTCCCCCAGCTACTGGAAGGCACTCATCTATGTTTCATCTCTATGGATTTGTCTACTGTAGTCTTTTCACATGAATGGAACCATATAGTATGTGGCCTTTTGTGTCTGGCTTCTTTCACTTTGCATACAATTTCCCAGGTTTTCCACTGATATTTTATAAAATTATTAAATATCTATAGTACCATAATGTTGAGATCTAATAACTGAAGCATGTAATTGTTTACTTAGGCACTTAAGTGTATGAAACCATTTTAATAATATATTTATATTTTGCTCACATCAAATATGTCAATTAAAATCTATTTAAATTCAATTAGATATGATAGGAAAGAAAAGGGTTGCAGAAGTATATCTTTAAGACTTTCCAAATGTAGGAAATACCTTGACTAAAGGCACAGGTAAGTATCATAGACTCTATCTAAATTCTGAATAACTCTGATTTAATTCTACAGGTATATAACAGAATTTGTAAACCTAGGCAATGTTTCAGCTCTTCGAACTTTCAGAGTCTTGAGAGCTTTGAAAACTATTTCTGTAATCCCAGGTAAGAAGTGATTGGTGTGAAGCATTAGGCCACTCATAACTCCAACTATTTGGGAGTTGTTCTTTGTGTTTGTGCGTGTGTTGTCACTGTGTTTGTGTATAAACTCCCTATTGCAGATATGTGACAGAGTTTGTGGACCTGGGCAATGTCTCAGCGTTGAGAACATTCAGAGTTCTCCGAGCATTGAAAACAATTTCAGTCATTCCAGGTGAGAGTTAAACACCGGGGCTGACTTTGATTTTTTGGAGAAAATACAAGAAAGACTTTCTCTTATGAAAATTTAATGAATCTAATTTTTTATGTTTTTCAGAATCCTTATTAAAAGTCAGCCTTTGTGTTTAATCAATTGCATGGGTCTTAGAGGATGAAGATGGCCATTTGGCTCACATCTCAACTTGAAATTTTCCCTCCTGTCTATCAGTTCATTTTCCATTTGACTGATTCAGGAATGAAAATTTCAATTTGTTTACATTGCTTTTCATAGAGTTAAGAAAAGAGAGAGAATATCAGCATGAAGGTATTGCATGACATATTTCTTTTATCTTTCCTCAACAAACCATTTCTTAACTGAAAATTAGTAAGTTGTCACTATGCATTGCAAGTCAGCCTCTTTGTTTTAGTACCAGTATATAGAGAAATGGTTTGTGTGACAAGAACTTACTGAATTGACACTTTTAAAAAATTATTTTTTACAAGTGAGTGTGGATATGGTTTGAGCAACCAAATCTTTTACTTTGACAATTTGGTTATTCATTGGAAATATTTTACAGTTTTTAATCATTTGCAATAATATATGGAAACAATATATGAAAACCAGAAAATCCACCTTTTTGACCTCGTGGGCTTTTTTTGAGTTAGGCTATTTAAGGTCACTGACCTGACAAAATGCATGCGTTTCCAGGAAAACTGTGTTTGTTTCTCATTCAAAAACTTTATTCCATTGTGAATACCTTTTTTTTTTACGCCCTCTGCATTCAGGCCTGAAGACCATCGTGGGGGCCCTGATCCAGTCTGTGAAGAAGCTCTCAGACGTCATGATCCTGACGGTGTTCTGTCTGAGCGTGTTTGCGCTGATCGGCCTGCAGCTCTTCATGGGCAGCCTGAAGCACAAATGTCTGCGGGCTTCCCTTGAAAGTAATGAATCAAGCACGTTGGACAACCTTGATGAAGAGCTCTACAGAGGTACGACTGTCCCTACAGTGGTTCAGAGGTTGAAATAAAGCTAAAAGCATTGATTCCTTTGAAGGTTAAATGTTGCTTTCATTTTAATTATTTCAAAATTATTCAAATATGTAGAAAGTTGCTACAGTGTGAATTTGGATCATATTATATTTTTAATAACTCTCCCTGGTTCAAAGCTTTCTAGCAGTCCTGGTATTGGAAGCATGAGATACTTTCATAATTCTCAATTTCTGTAAGATAAAAAAGAATAAATTTGCTCTAGAGAAATCAATTTAGCTATGAATTAATACTATGAATTATTACATTTCATCCATAAGATACATTTTTATGTATTTAATTTTATTGTATAATCTTTACCTATGTTTATTTTATAATGTAATTTATTATATGAGAATATAATTATGTTCTACATGTATATAACTATAATAGCATGATATACTTATATTAGTTATAATATAATAATACATCAATTACTACATATTAAAATGAGTGTCTTGATAGTATTTCTAAAGAGTCCCATACAGCACAACAGTTTTATAACCAATGATGGGTTTTACAGTTCTTTCTAATGGCTTCTTCAATCTCATTAATGCATCACATCAAAGTTTAATTTATTAGAGCTAGTTCTAAAGGTACCATAGCAGGTGATCTATACACATTATCTCAGAAGTCTGCTAAATGAACAAGTATATTTTAGAGTATGTTACAGAAAGCACGAACTGTATGTCTTCTAAACAATTAATCCCTAACAGTTTTCTTCACCGGAACTGTTGATAAGTTTGGGTGAGAATGAGATCTAGCAAGGTTGTGCTTTCTAACACTTGCAGTGTGTCTGTATGATGTGGCCTGCAGGAACGCATAAGCCTTAAAGGTCATTAGACCCAGAGTGGGCTGTAAGTCAAGAAACCTTTCAAATGTGTGTGCCTGTGACGGAAGGAGATCAGGGAGTAAGGTCAAGACTCTCCTTGGATAATAAAGAATTCTATGCATCATTTTTTTACTTTACTTGTCCTCTCACTGGGGAAGATAAAAGCAAATAAAACCTAGCTAATATATTTAAATACTGTAAATAAAACAAAAAAGATATAATCTAAAACAAGAAAACTGAAGGTTTTCAAATAAAATGTACATTTTTTTTTACTGGCTTTTGATGAAGAATTTAGCATACTTTTCTTTTTATCTTTATTTTTTCAATTCCTAATTTTTGTTAATATGATCTTACATTTTATTTCCAATTTCCAAAGAATTTTATTCCTCAATTCATATGCCATAAAAGTAATATATCTTATGGTAAATTATTTGCATTTACCTTCTCTTTTGTGAATCAGTGTACAACTTTTATTTAAACACCTTTTTTTTTTTTTAAACTAGTCCTTTTACTCTTATTCTTGGTTCCATTACTGAGTTTGGAATTTGAATGATTTTTTTAAACCTTCTGAAATGGTCTCAAGCAATTCTTTTTTTTGTTTGTTTTTGTTTTCAAAAAAAGTAGAAAAAGTCCTTGAATTTTGTAGTGTGTCTTTATGTTGCCTTTACACATGAGGGACAGCTAAGTCAACAATAAAATATTATTCCATAATCATTTGCCTCAGTTCTGTACATTATTCTTGGTTTTCTTCTGAAATATTGGCTTAGAGAGATGTTTATTATCATGTTTATTACCGTCCATTGCCTGGCCCATAAGAGCTTATCAATAAATATTTGAGGGAGACTCTATAAGAAATAAATAAATAAATGCATGTTGCCTGAATGTGTGTGAATGTCTATATTAACTAATTTACCTGCTGCAGCTTACACTCCATAACCTTCTACTGTTCAATTTCTTCCCACATAGATTATTTTTATTTCCTGGAGGGATCTAAAGATGCTCTCCTCTGTGGTAACAGCACAGACTCAGGGTACGTAGTATTTGTTTTTAGTGTAAAGACTTAAAAAAAGAAAAGGAAAAACATACTCATTTGGATTGCTGATAAGAACCTTTGATTCATATTGGTTTTACGTATTTCATGGCATCATTTAATTCCTTCTGCCCCCACAGTGAGTTCAGACTTTATAAGGTTCATAGTTACTGCGTACCTTTGAATGTAAGACTTGGAGGTAGTGTTTAAATGAAAACAAGACATACATCATATAAGCCTTAAGACAGTAGAAAAAAAGATTTCCATAAACCCCACCAAACGTTGGTGGGTTACTTTTCAGCTTTGCTTCTTTCTGAAGAAAATCAAATGTTCTTTCCACCCTCAAATTCTACTCATTCTCCAATCAAGTGTGACTGATAGGTGACTGAATGCAATGACATTTGGGGGCACTCTAAAAAAAGGGACCTCATGGACTTGGGTAAAGACATTTTAAGAATCTCATATTGATGCAAATACCCACCTTGCTGTTTCTCCTGCACACCAACTTTATCTCTGCTGCAGCATTTTGTACTTGCTCTCCTTCTGCTCAGATAGATATCTCTTCACCATGCCACGTGTGCACTGGAAACATAAAAATAAAGATGATAAGGTGGCAGCTCCCAAAGATACCTCAGAACACTGTTTATTTGGCATCATGCATACCAATCCACCAATTTGAGGAAGGAAAAGAGTCTTAAGGCTACAAATCTTACACAATTGCTATGCTTTGACTATTCTTTACAATAATATATATATATATTAGAAACCCAGTGCGCAAAATTGTGTGGCCCTGTCCACCGGTGCGGCCTGGCCGCACTTGCAGCCCTGCCCACCTGCGCTGGTCTTTGGTCGTTACAGTGTTAGGGCCACAGGCCCTTTATAAAAAATAGGTTCTTATTGATTTTAGAGAAGAAGGGAGATTTTAGAGAGAAGGGGAGAGAAGGATAGAAACATCAATGTAGAGAGAGAATCATTGATTGGCTGCCTCCTGCATGCCCACTATTGGGGTTCAAGCCTGCAACCTGGGCATGTGCCCTGACCTGGAATTGAACAGTGACCTCCTGGTTCATGGGTCAATGCTCAACCACCCAGCTACACCAGCCAAGCTGAGCTTTGACTATTCTTGATTGTGATTCACGCCAAGAATAATAAAGGTGGGGGTGAGGGGAGACACAGTTTTGTTAGAGGCCTATATCAATCTTTATAGATACAATAACTATTATATGACATCTGGTGTATGTTTCCAAGTTTTAATGGTGATGATGATGATATAATAGCAGCTACTGTTGATTTGCAGGAACTAAGATAGGTAATTTGCATACATTATCTTCTTTAAACTTAACAATCTTAACCATTTGAGATAGGTGTTATCTTGTTTTCACAGAAAGAGGGCATTGGCCTTAAAAAATTTAAGTAATTTGACAAATTTACCAACTAGTAAATAGTAGGGGTAGGATTCTAACCCAGTTCCTCCTAACTCCAAAAAATCTGTTCTTAATCATTTTTCAATATTGACCACCACCACCCCCATAAAGGGACCTTGAATTTCCCACTTTTCTGTAGGATTGTTTAGCTTGTATCCTGAAGCCACTCTGACTTGTTATTCCTTTTCTCATGTAGTCAGTGTCCAGAAGGGTACATATGTGTGAAAGGAGGCAGAAACCCAGACTATGGCTACACGAGCTTTGACACTTTCGGTTGGGCCTTCTTAGCCTTGTTTAGGCTAATGACCCAGGATTACTGGGAAAACCTTTACCAACAGGTGAGTGCCAAGAGAAACATTCATTGCATTCATTGCATAATCTGATGTACGGCTCTTGCCTGCTTTAAATATGTGATGTCTTATTCAATTTAGAGTGGAGAAAACTCTATTGTCTTATTATTAAAATTAAACATTTCTGCTTCCAGCACTAGTAAATGGATAGTTCTTGAATGAAAAATTATTTCATTATCTTTCCTGGACTTATTTGATCTCTAAATCTTTTTCCCCCTTTGCAAATGTAGAATCCCATAATATTCTAAGTAAATAGCAAGAAATATATTGTAATATTCTCTCCTACCTCTCTTGAACAAACTATGCTTTCCTCATGTGCCTTTCTGCTTTGAGTGCCCTAAAAGCAGGCTGTCCTATGCTCACCATGCTTTATTTTTTGAACTCCCATATACAATTGTTATGGACTGAATTGCATGCCTCCAAATCCATATGTTGAAATCCTAACTCCCAGTACCTTAGAATGATTATATTTGGAGCTAGAGCCTATAAAGAGGTAACTGAGTTAAAATTAGTCGATTAGGGTGCATCCTAATCCAATCTGACTGGTGGTCTCATGAGAAAAGAAGATTCAGACATGAGCAAGAGAGGCACCGGAGATACACACACACGGAGAGAACATGCCATGTGAGAATTCAGTGAGGAGGTGGCCATCTGCAAGGCAAGGAAAGAGGCCTCAGGAGATACGTACATGCCAACACTTTCATATTGAACTTCCAGCCTTCAGACTGTGAGAAACACATTTCTGTTGTTTAAGCTACCCAGTCTGTAGGATTTTGTTATGGCAGCCCTAGAAAATTAACACAAGAGTGAAAGACTCAGTTCACTTCTCTAAAATCTCCTCTTCCAATTCAGTTGCTCCTTGCTCTAGACCTGCATGCCCTTTGCACATTCTTCAGTTTAAAGCATCCACCTCTTGTACTGTAATTGTTAATTCACATCGTCATCTCCCCTAACTTCAATGTGATCCTCTTGGGCCTGTGGGCTCTTTCTTATCCCCCAAGAGGAAGGAGACCAAAAATGATGATTCCGTATTATAAATAATAACCAACACTTTTCTCAATTTGCCACAGATTCTTCTTTTGGCCTGTTTCATGTTTATTTAATTTCTGCGAATATTATAAATGAATATAGAAAGGAAATGCAAACATACAGGAAAAAAGGAATATAAATGACTTTTAAGTATGCAAAAAGATATTCACCTTTTCTGCAGGTTAAATGTGGCATAAATTTTTTTACCTATCAGAATGACAAAGATCAAAATTAGATCAAAAGAGAAATACTGTCTGGCTGAGATATGTAGAGGAAGACATTCCTGGGAACCACTGGAGAGTAACATGGGAATTTCTATGAAAATTTAAGTGAATATACCTATTGAGCTAACAATGATGCTACATACTAAGAATTTACCCAAGACAAAACAACAGTAACTGATAGAAAAAGGATTTGAGTAACTAGGCATCAGAGATAGGAGAGACTTATTTTTCATTTAATATCTGTACCATTGGAATTATTTTTACCATTTATTTTATTGTTAAATTTTTAGTAAATGTGAATTAAAAATAAGTATAAGATGAATAAATAAGTTCATATGATAGGATTATCTTTTATGAACAAAATGCATCATTGCTAATATTTCTTGTTAAAGAAAAAATTTTAAAACTAAAAGGCACTATTTATCTAGTCCTATAATTTAAAAATGAGCAAAGCAGCTAGTTTTTTGAGTAATTTTTAGACTGGAGAAATTTTTTCAGGATTATTCTATTTAATAATAATCAAGAATTATATCTAAGTCTAGTACAAGTTTAATTGATTGTTATATACTTTATAGTAAAAAGTATATATTTTAATACTGATTGTTTTCCATGAAGATACAATTTTATCCCTTTATAGTTTGATAACATGAGATTATGCAGAACTGCCCAATTTGCCCATGCTTAATATGCCATTCAAGATGAAATCATTTACCAAAAATACTTTTTTGTTATTAAAATAATGATTTCCATTTTCCCCTAGACACTGCGTGCTGCTGGGAAGACATACATGATCTTCTTTGTTGTGGTGATTTTCCTGGGCTCCTTTTATCTAATAAACTTGATCCTGGCTGTGGTTGCCATGGCCTACGAAGAACAGAACCAGGCAAATATCGAAGAAGCCAGGCAGAAAGAGTTAGAATTCCAACAGATGTTAGATCGACTTAAAAAAGAGCAAGAAGAAGCAGAGGTATTGTTATTTGGTTTAAAATTCTTCCTAGAAGTAGACGTGCAGAGGGAACAACAGAGGCCTTGTGGTCTGCTCCACCTTCCCCAGGGTGATTTTCTGTAATAGATTCCTCTATATAAACTGAAATCTTCATTCTAGTGTGGTCGAAGGAACCAATTCCAGACTGAGTTACAATTGACGTCTGACCCAGTCCACTTTCCCCCGTAATCAGCACAGAGAATGTTCTGTTTCTCCTAAATCCTGTGTTTCCTCAGTGCCTGTGGCATTATGCAAAGTCCTAAAACATGATGTATTTCCCCAGAAAAATTGTACAGAAAGGTTTAGGAGAAATTATTTTAATGTTAATGTTAACAGATACTCTATGGGTAGAAAGAAAAATGGGCACCAATTTTTGTTAATGTTGTAAGGATTTTTAAGATAAAAATGTGAGCTATTAAAAAATTATACTTATGGTTGTGGCCACTTTGGGCTAAGTCACAAATTTTTAAGGATTTCTCCTTAATCCTCTCTCCAAAGGGGTAATTTAGTGGGAAAGTTTGAGACGGTTTATATTAAGAACTAAAATTTCAGATATTCTGCAAGTCTTAACACTCATTTGATGGTTTGCCTAGTTAAATCTCTTCAAGGAATCTAACCTATTGGAGAGAGTAGTAACCTATAATGCAGAGAAACTTGATGCAGAAAAATGTTCAGTGCAGTATTTTAATAATAGTAACCATCAGAAAGCATTTACATTTTCAAAAATTAGAAAATGGTTAAGAGGATTATGATACTTTTGTACCTTAGAGTATTTTTAAACCATAGAATTATGTGTTTTAAGAATATTATGACAGGAAAAGGTGTTGTTATAACAATGTATTAAGTAGTAGAATATAAAATTGAGTATAAGACATAAACATTTTAAAAATCATTTATATAAAGACTGGAAGAAATAGTAATACCAGTTATTTTGGGGATGTAGGATTATGAGTGATTTTTATTCACAATATATCTTCCAAAATTTTACAAGGAGTTTTTTCTATAAAGGTTATCTCAGGAATTTCCTAGGGCACTCCTAGGAGTTTCTTTCATTTTCTTGGGATATTATTCTGTGATAATTAATTTTAATTTTCAGATAACTTATTCTTCACTAAGCTATAAAGGGCCTGATTCTTTTGATAATATTGCATTAATTATCTGAACAAGATATGCAAATCATCTTATCACATGGTTTATGCTTTATGTCCCAGAATTGCCTAGTAAAACTTTCACATGTATTATTTAAAATTGCTTTACTTAAATATAGTAATAGTATGTAATAGTTTAATTCCAGAACAGAACTGCGCTTTGTTGTAGTGCAGGAGAAGCAATAAATACATACTTTGTAAGCTCTCTGACCATAGTGTAAAGAAAATGACATTTCTTCTCATACAAGGGACATGATTAACGCACAATATAATTAAATTCGTGGTAGAGAGTTCTCCCATCATCAGTTTTCCCCAACTTTGGAAGTGACTCACTGTATGTGTGACATCTGGATCCAACAGGCAATAGCGGAGGCAGTAGCTGGATATACAAGTAGAAGGAGAAGCAGGATTATGGGCCTCTCTGAGAGTTCTTCTGAAACATCTAAACTGAGTTCTAAAAGCGCAAAAGAAAGAAGAAACAGAAGAAAGAAAAAAAATCAAAAGCTCTCCGGTGGGGAAGAAAAGGGAGATGATGAGAAATTGTCCAACTCGGATTCAGAAGAGAGTATCAGGAGAAGAAATTCCCACCTTGGTGTTGAAGGCCACAGGCGAGCCCGAGAAAAGAGATTGTCTACCCCTAATCAGGTACCACTGACATTATCAAATGCATGTCACCAGAGTTAGGATCATGGAGCAGAAAGCTCTATTCTGAGGGAAGGGACCTCAGGAGAGGAGAGTGAGTGACCTCATTGGTATGTTTTTAAGTGGTTGCTGGGCATTTATGGGAAGAATATGGATGTACATAGTTTTCCAGTTAGTCTGTAAGGAGCTTATAGTTTTGGAATTGTCATATCTTCTCCAATAAACACATGTTCAACACAACATATTAGGGAGAACTGTTGTAGAAGTGAAAAAAGTACACTATAGATTAACTTTTACATTTTTATTCGGTCTGTAATGCCTATATTGCTTATAAACTAATCTCAGACTAGTATTTGCTCATTTCTTCCCCACTGTAGGTAACATATCACCCAAATATTAGTCATCTAAGTTGGAAAGACACTAACATCTAGTGCCATAGGCTGTTATTTCTGCTCCTGTGGAATTTATCTCTCCCTTTTTTCTTTTTCCGCTGCAACCTCCATATTTCAGGTCTCTCTGCCTGCAAATCTCCAAGATAAACCATTGCATCAATTCTCTTTGACATTTTTATTTTCCATTGTACAATGTCTCCAAATAATTTTTTTAAATCAAAGCTGTCCCTTTTCAAATAAAGAAAAGACTCTGTTGAGTAACTACTGCCTAGCTTTTATTTTCCATTGTACAATGTCTCCAAATAATTTTTCTAAATCAAAGCTGTCCCTCTGCTGAAATCGAATAAAGAAGAAACTTTGTTGAGTAACTACTGCCTAGAGAACAACACCCACATGTTGTTCAGCCTCATCTCCTACCTTTCTGTACTGTGCCTGCAGGTACACTGAGTTCACCATGCTTGTCCGCTCTCACTACATGCCCTGTACTTTATGCCTGTAACTTAGCGCACGTAGTTTTCTCTAAGTGGGATAATTTTCTTCCATGTTTTCCCTCTGGCATAGTGCTACCTGTTCTCCACCCATTAGTTAGGTGCCACCCATCCCCCAAGTTCCCCTTTGTCCTCCCCACTGCCCTCAATCAGTTTTTCAGTGCCCCACTCACACTGACAATTCTTCTCTTCTATGTCTTCACTTCAGTTTCCTAGCTTCTAAGAGTTAAGTCTGCAAGACCCTGTCAGATATGCATAGGAACAAAAGATACAGTCCCAGCCTTAAGACCTTGTTATATGCATTTTTTTCTATTGCTCACTATGCCTGCCGCTTTGTCCTTTACATAGTAAAAACTGACGTTTATTGAATTAGATACTTCCAAAGAATATGCATTCAGTTTGGTTTACAGACACATAAAACTGAATGTTTATCCTGGACACGAGTCATATAAATGTGACTTTTCCCTCTTTGGTATCGGGCAACTTCTTTTCCAAGATCTAATATTTTATGATTTTGTAAACTTACTAGTATTAAAAGGTTTTTCTTAAAATGCCTTAACTGAGCTGTCAATATGTAAGGTAGAGTTCCAAGCAATGCAATGCAAAGAAGCATACAGCTTATAAATAAATCAGGAGAGTTTAATACTTAAGAGCTTTAGGAGTGATAGATGACAATCTAAATAGCAGGTATCAATATCAAATTATTTTTTGAAGTAATCTGTCCTTTAGAACAAAATGAATGGCTTAGAGAAAAGAGATTGTCTACCCCAGGTCACTCCAGGCCACTCCAGGCCAGAATAGGAAAGAGCTGTGCAGCAGAAGGTAATTTTCCTGATTCTGAAAGGATGGATTCTTCCAGCCTTTCTGTCCCTTGGTTGGAAGAAGTTGTCTTCTTGCTTAATCGCTTTGTTTTGAAATATGTCTCTTTTCCAACAAGGTCGAGCCACTGGCCCTCAGGTCAGTGGTCTCGATGGTAATTATGTGAAATGTACTTCTGTTTTAGGTGCTTCCGCAGATACATGTCTTCTTTTCTTTTTTCTGCAGTCACCGCTGAGCTTCCATGGCTCCTTGTTTTTTCAAAGGCGCAGCAGCAGAACAAGTCTTTTTAGTATCAGGGGTCGAGGAAAAGATATTACGTCTGAGAATGAATTTGCCGATGATGAGCACAGCATTTTCGAAGGCAATGAGAGCAGAAGGGACTCCTTGTTCGTGCCCCACCCACCTCGGGAGCGGCGCAGCAGCAGCATCAGTCAAGCCAGTAGGTCCCCCCCAATGCTGCCGGTGAACGGGAAGATGAACAGTGCGGTGGACTGCAACGGTGTGGTCTCCCTGGTTGATGGACCCTCAGCCCTCATGCTCCCCAATGGACAGCTTCTGCCAGAGGTGATAATAGATAAGGCAACTTCTGATGACAGCGTAAGGATGTTTTAAATAGCTCAGGCATGGCTCGGCCCTGGTCTTGCATCAGTCAGTCTTTTCTGCTGGAGGGGCCTTCTCTGTCCTGTGAATGGCTCTGCATTTTGCAATACTTTGTAGAAACACACCTTTCACTCATTAACTTAATCCTTTTACTATGTGCTATGGGCATATAACTCAAAGATATTTAAAACCCCATTTTTAAAAGTTGAGGTAAAATTGATATTTATTAACATTAGTTTCAGGTGCACAGCATAATGATTGACTGACTATAAAACCCCCATTTTTGAAAAAGGTGCTTACCTATTACTATTACACTTGAAGATTATAAATCATGCCTTTATAAAACAATTTATAAATGATATATGACAGCATAGAAAATGCAATGATAATGCTGATCATCTTAGTTGATAAGTCTCATTTTTGTAAGGAAATTTGGAGTATTTGCTACCTTCTGCTATCTTTTTCAAGTTACTACTTAATATGTATTATACCTTAATGCAAGGGACCTTTTTTGAGTTGTTAATAATAGTAATAAGAATAGCAAACATGAGCTTAGTATTCACAACAGCCCTATGAGGTGATGGTATTGTCCCTGTTTGACAAAGGGGAACTGAGGCACAGAGAAATGAAGCTAATAAATGGTAGTCGAGAAGTTCAAACAGAGACCCTCTGTTTCAGAGCTTGTGCTCTAAACCACCACAGTGTGTGTAACATAGAAATGATTTAGAACAGCTATGCTTTTTTCCCACACATAAATGAAATTTACTGTTTTCAATTAAAAAAAAACTCCTTGATCAGAAGAATAAAAATATGACATCAGAACACACATTAATACAAACACACACATAAAAAGAAAACCAAGCAACAATGTCTGGAGTTTAGTAATCACTGAGTGGTTAAAGGGTCTGATTAGGTTTGAAAGTGAGCTCTCTGTAGTTTCTGGAGTTTCCGGGTTACCTCTCTATGCCACGCACTGCCTTACTTACATCAGCAAGGTCTTTGACTAACCTAACAAGCTTTGAACTCATGCTACTTATTCATGTATTCCTATTTGCAGACAAGGTAGCATTTCAAGTGAGAATCTAGTTCCATCAAAGCCATGGCCACACACATTGCAGTTTGAATGAATGCATGTGCTTTTAGGTCACATGTGACCTCTGTGCTGCATGACACAGCTTCGGGCCCTCTGTCAGGGCAGTTTTCCTTATCAAATAGCATGTTCAATTTCTGTGGAAGCAGAGCCTTGTTGAGTTTTGCTTTTTGATGTATATTATCTGTAAAAGATTTGATCCGTTTTGGAGATCATTTCATGTTTTTAAATGAAATGTTTTCATTTCATTTGAATTGTTGACTAAACAATTGAAATTGTTCATTTCAATTGTTGATGAAACAAATTCTTGTCCTGACTTGGGGAAAAGGAAGTCTCTACTTCTGGAAAGTCAAAAGGTGGAGACTATCAGAGAAAACATGGTGATGGAGAGATCTCTATGAAAAGCCACCTGTAAATATGTATATGTCTGTGAACATGCATATACTTATACATACATACATACACACATGGGCATATTTATGCCTGTTTGTCTATATTTTGATATACATATATATGTATCTAAACAACTCTACAAATTTACAATACTAGAACTATACATAGATGTTTGTAAATGGGGTGTGTGTGTATATACACATATATACATAACACACAAACAGATAGATTGATAGAGGAATTGAGTGATGATAAATGGAGAGTTGTATAGCTGTTTGTATATATGTATGTGTGTGAGCATGTGTGTTTGTATTGTTATCCTGCTCTGAACCGGCATAGTGTTTTAACTTTGAATTAGTTGCCGAGATTGAGAAATAAGGTATTCCACATAAAGATGAGTATACCTGGTAAAACTGAGCTCATATTCCTGCATGGCAGCAATCCTTTGAACTAAACAGTGGTCACCACTTTTAGATGGAGCTTACATTCTCTATTTTGCTACAGTTCCCATCAGTCTTAATTGTCCTCCTCACACTGAGTAATTTATCATCATATACTCGGATGAGCTCTTCCTTGGCAATAAAAAACAATCATTACAGTCGCCTCCATTAATGCTGTTACCTCAACAAAGAATAGTTAAAGAGATTTATCAGAGAATACTGAGATTCTACCCCCTTTACCCCCCCCCCCCCCGACCAAGAACACTTGTTTTGGGCTGTTTTCATGTAAGACTCTTCTTACATGGTAAAACTACCTGAATTCATTGGAGACCAGAGAGATAGAGATGGTAATAGTAATATAACAATAAAAGCAGCTTATTTAATTTTTTTTATTTTCTAAGTTAATTTCTTTATTCCTCAAGCAAGAATGTAAGGCAAGTACTATGATTATCCCCATTTTACTAATGATGAAACTGAGACAGAGAAAGGTCAAATAATTCTCCTGTGATGCAGCCAGTAAGTAGCAGAGCCAGGATTTAGCAGAGCAATCTTGTGTCTACTTTTAATCATTCATTACAGCTACGTAAGCAAGATTTTATTTCATGCCTATAATTTATTAGAATTCTATATTTTAAACTTTAATTAATCATATTTTAGGGTACAACCAACCAAATACACAAAAAACGACGTTCCAGTTCTTATCTCCTTTCTGAAGAGATGATGAATGATCCCCATCTCAGACAAAGAGCTATGAGTAGAGCAAGCATACTGACAAACACTGTGGAAGGTAGGTAATAATATTCTCTTTAGTATACAGATTTTCAAGTGAAATTCAAATACATCCTGGTCAGTACATGAAGTTCTTCGGAAGAATTCAAAGAATTTAAAGTGGTTATAAGCAATGGAAAAATAACCAATGGTCACTAATGGGATCATTTTTATGTGCTTAAAATGGATATAATTATTTGTGATTAAAGACAGGCATTGAATGATACAAGCTTTCAAAGATAAATAGCTTAATGGTAATTAATGAAGAATCTAGGTTAACCTAAAGCTGTGTGGTTCTCCCATTATGTAATCTTAGAAACTTGACCTACTCTCTCTGGTTTATCATCCCTCTAAAAAAAATGATACATACTTCAAAATGTAGATAAATTCTGCCTCTGAGCACATTCTATAAAATTGTAAAATGTTAACATGTGCCATGACATCTCTTAAAATTAGGGTGAAAAGGCTCTAGAAAAAGCAGGTTAGAGAATATAATGTCAATAATAGTGGTTAAACTCTCATATGCATTCGAAGGGAGTCAAAAGGTGACAACTTTTATAATGTGCTGGCTCCCATTTTCTCCCCCCAAAATATGCTCCAGATCCTACCTTTTCCAAAGGTTACAACCTCACTGACAAAGTTTCCACCCACCTCCTAAATTTAAGGTGAGAAGCCAGTGGACTAAATGGTATGAAATATCAATTATATGAGTCACTCCATAAATTATTTCCAGTCTCCTTGTTCTGGGATTGTTTTCACCTGTGAACTAGCAAGAGCTTTTCCTGGAGACAGTATAATTATCCTATTGTTTTCATGGGATTAAGGATACAGGGGGAAGTAGGTATATCGGTGGAAAATATATATTTTCCCTTAAAAAAACATTGGTTGCCTTGTTTATCATCACATATTAGATACATGTTTCTCTGAGAGATGCTGTATCGGTTTTCAGTCACTAAATTCACTGCCTTCCCCTCACTTAGGCTTGGTCTAGTAAATGAACATCTGATGGGGTTATTACATTTTTCTAAAATAATATTACATTATTACATCTTTATGTAATAATGCTATGTAATGTTACATTTTATGTAATAATACTATGATTTCATGGAATCAGTACTGTTAAATTTTCAAAGTCTACACCAGAAGACTTGTTTCAGTGTGGAAGAGTACTGCTGATTTATTTAGGAATAAAACATACAAATGATTGACTTCATGCTCTCTTGCTTTGTTCCTCCCAGAACTTGAAGAGTCCAGACAAAAATGTCCACCTTGGTGGTACAGATTTGCATACACATTCCTGATCTGGAATTGCTCTCCATTCTGGATAAAATTTAAAAAGCTTATGTATGTTATTGTAATGGATCCATTTGTAGATCTTACAATTACCATTTGCATAGTTTTAAACACGTTGTTCATGGCGATGGAGCATCACCCAATGACTGAAGAATTCAAAAATGTGCTCACTGTGGGAAATTTGGTGAGTCACTTGAAATCATTTCTTTTTTATTCTTTAAGTTAAAAGGATACACAACTAGGTAATTATGCAAAATTCAGAATTCACAATATGAATCATTGTAGAAAGTCAAGTTTCTGGTGAGAGATATTATTGTTAAATAATTTTGCAGTAGTGTTGAGGTCTATAAATAACACTATTTTCATAAAGAGTCACCATTTTTGGAGTTGTTAGTGGGTTGTTTTTTCTGTCGGTATGTGTCTTGGAATTAATACTATGAAAATTTGATACTTTCTTACCCATTTCATAATAACATTACAACTTCCTTGAAAGTACATACCCCACATATTTTCAGAAAAACTATGGATGCTTTGTTTTGATATAATAGGTGAAGTGTCTGGGCCTTTAGAATCCCAAAATATTGGATTGAATGCTGATTTTTGCCTCTTATTGGTTATATGACCTTGTACAAATATGTTAATCTCTATAATCTTTTATTTTCTCATTTGTAGAATATAATACCTCATTTATAAAATAATACTATTTCTTCATTTATAATGTAATGATGATAATACTTCATTTATCACATTGTTGGGTGCTGGGGTCCAGCCTCAAGCAGCCAGGGTGGATCGGCTTCCAGCAGTTGGGTTAGGATTAAACTTTCTACTTAATTTATTAGCCTGGCATACAGTAAGTACTCAGCAAATTAAACCTGTGGTTACTATCATCATCATTATCATCATCATGTTTTAAATCAATCAGCAGAAACAAGCCTTAGGTGCAAGAATACTGTGGAACCAAAATGGTTGAACTGGACACAGGAGACAAGCGAGAGGGTGACCTGTAGGTTTCAGGAAGGTATAGGATCCGATTGGGAAAATCAATGCTAAATGATCTTTTAAATGTGCAGTGTTGGTTTTACTCTAGCTTAATTAACGCCTTATTGCAAACAAACAACAACAAAAACTACTTCCTGACAATCTGCATGAAGTACTCTAGCTTAATTAACGCCTTATTGCAAACAAACAAACAAACAACAACAACAAAAAAAACTACTTTCTGACAATCTGCATGAAACAGGAAGAGGTTCTATTTCACAGCCAAAGGGTCCCAATTTATGATTCTTCATTAATATGAATCATTCTGGATGCCTTTGTGAACATCTGTATCAGGGAATTTCGCTTTAGCCTTCGTTCTAAACCTGATGATCTTTAAAGCCAACGAGTGTTTCAGTCTTCTCTTCCAAATTGCTTACAGATTTTTGTAGTCAGAATGTTTGTACCCCATTTGCTCTCTGAGTTAGCATTCTTCTTCCCTTTAATTACCCTTTAGAAAAAGACAGGATTACCTAGTTTCTAATTGTTGGAGGTTCACATCATGAAAATCAATACCTTCTTATTGAGTTGACTGCACCACTGTGAACACAAAAAGCATTTACTATGTTTCTTATCTATTAGCACAGTCCCAAGTCTGAGTGCCCCTGACTTTCTTCTTGATGCTGCATTATTTTGGAATTGACTCATGTAGTTATAGACCTAACCATTTCCCTTTGAAATTTCTTTGGTCAGTTTCTTTGAGTCAAATTATGCCTTGTTTATGAATGATGCATGAACAAGTCTTTCACTATTGCCTTTTTAAGTGAGTCCTTTGATACCAGTGTCATGAATTAATGATGTTTTGTGATGCACTTTTGTGTTAAAGCTTTGAAAGTCTTGCTTTAGCTGCCACTGTGTCAATTAAACACTTTTCCTTCTTCTATCAATAAATCTTTAAAGAGTGAGTCAACATATTTTTTATTACTCTAAGAGTAGTCAGACCAGCAAAAAAGACTGGCTCAGAATCTCAGTATCAATGTTTTCTTTTTATTTTCTTCCAGAATAACTTGTTGACCATATAAATTTTTTGCAAAGAGTGCCTGTTAGTTGTCGAAAGTTTTATTTATCTGGAATTTTAACATGCTTTTCTAAAGTGCTACCTAAGGATAATGAGAGCTGACAGGAGAGTTAGCACTTTTTACCCCTTCAATGTTTGCATTAGAACTGGAGGAATCATACCTCATTAATAGGATTAAATGAGATAATAACATACATTTGTAAAGTAGCACACTGACAAAGGCACAGTAAATGCTAAAGAAAGTATCATCATTATGTTGATTCCATACCTTCTAATAATACCATAAAAACATTATATTTTTTCACTTAGGTCTTTACTGGGATTTTTGCAGCTGAAATGGTTTTAAAACTAATCGCCATGGATCCATATGAGTATTTCCAAGTAGGATGGAATATTTTTGACAGCATTATTGTGACTTTAAGTTTAGTAGAGCTTTTTCTATCAGATGTGGATGGCTTGTCAGTTCTTCGATCATTCAGACTGGTAAATATAGACCAACCTTACCTTATATTCTGTATTTAAAAAGATGTTTCTTTGTTTCTGGATTAATATTATTTATAAACTTTGGAGGTTTGACTCAAAAGAAAAGATTAAGTCCTGATATCTAATAAAATAAAATTCATTCAGTAACTAATGTACTTTAGGAGTTCAAAGCCACATGGATATTTAATTTTAGGATCTTGAAGATATAGTCAGTTGTATATACTAATATAATAAAAAATATTTTGAGTTATATTATACTAGTATAATAGAAAATATATCTTTATTCTGTAGGACAGTATTTATTTCCTGGTAAAAAGCTTCTGGTTTAAAGAATTTCAGCCATTATAATATATTCAATACTTTGTGGATTTTATAATTAAAAATTAAGTAATTGTTCCCCAAACAATTGTTGTCTAATAACAAGAATACAAAAAAAAGTAAAGACTTTTTAAAGCTTTATTCTCTAACAGTTTGGACTTTATCCCCATGTCTGCATTAAAATTTTATGAAAAGTATCAGAAAATAGAATTAAGGATTAATAAATTATTAACTCTATATCCGAAACCATGTAAAGAGACATTCATAGCAATCTTGAACTAAAATTACACACTTTCTTAAAAGCATATGGTCATTATATTGGAGCAAGTATAACAAAACAACAGAAATACTGTAAATAGATGAAAGTTAAAAATACAAATAATTAATTTTTTGCTAGGTAATGACAGTATTTTAGAACTTAATATTTGGAATAAAATTCAAGCTTGGAAACATTAAAACTTGGCATAATAATTAATATTATGCTTTGTGTTTGCTTTTAGCTCCGAGTTTTCAAATTGGCAAAATCTTGGCCAACACTGAACATGCTGATAAAGATCATTGGTAATTCAGTGGGGGCCCTGGGAAACCTCACCTTGGTGTTGGCCATCATTGTCTTCATTTTTGCTGTGGTCGGCATGCAGCTCTTTGGTAAAAACTATAAAGAATGTGTCTGCAAAATCAATGAAGACTGTACACTCCCACGTTGGCACATGAATGACTTCTTCCATTCCTTCCTGATTGTGTTCCGCGTGCTGTGTGGAGAGTGGATAGAGACCATGTGGGACTGCATGGAGGTCGCTGGTCAAGCCATGTGCCTTATTGTTTACATGATGGTCATGGTCATTGGAAACCTAGTGGTATGTACTCAGAAGTTCACACATTTAAAATTCTCCACAGAAAATTGTTACATGAGGATATGACAAGTTATTTTATAATTTAGAATTAATTAGAACTAAAACTATTAATTGTAATAGAACGTTGATTATTTCAATATAGGAATAACAGGAAAGACAATAAAATATTGTCTTAATTTTCCTGCCAGCTAACCATACTTATTTTTGGTTACAAGATTTCTCTAATGAAAGATGACAGAAGCATAATTTACAAAGTTGATTACTAACCAATATAGTATACACATTTTCAGCCCTCTGTGAGAATCCTTATTTTTTACAATTTTGAGTTCACCTAGACCCTACCTCAGTGAAGAACAACAGAAATGGTTTTGCACACAAACAGGATTTTTCTTCAGGGATAATTGTCCTGGCCTCTTTTAGATCATCTCCTAGGGCCAAAATGATTGGCATTGAAGCCATCCAGATCCTAATGCCATTATCTCATTTGAATTGGGTTCAATGGGCAAACCCTTTTCTCTGCTTTAAAAGCTTCATTAAGTTGCAAGCTGGCACAATTCTTGGACAGAATATTTTATTACAGGAGGTCTGCAAGTATGACATGTTCCATTTGTTGCAACAAGTAACATTTATCTTCTGGGAAAAGTGAGTAGGCCTAAGTTACTTCGGCACAATAGTCAGTAGTCACAGTTTTCTTGTTCTACTTGTTTCTCACTGGTAACATATATTAATTACAGGAAAACATTAACGGGGCTTATTAGGTCCATAAAAGGAAATTTGACCGAGGGCTTCCTGCTGCAGGAATGAACTTCAGAGTGAAAATGATATTGGTAAAGGGAGTGCTCTTTGCACTGTAGGCTAGTCTAGTCCTTCAAGAGTATGGCTGAGCTCCCAGAGTTCATAGGAGCTGGTCTAAGGAGAGATTATTGAGGAGTCTCACCTCTCATCTCCCCCTCTCACATGTTCTTGTCTATGAGTGGAGAAGTGCAGGGTTCTTCATTGCTGGGGTGGATTTTTACCTTTATTTCAGAAAAGTGTACTTAATATTCTTTTTTTCATGTCTCCCGCTTTTTCCACCCCGACCCTGATATAGGTCCTCAACCTATTTCTGGCTTTATTATTGAGCTCATTTAGTTCAGACAATCTTACAGCAAGTGACGAGGAAACTGATGTAAACAACCTGCAGATAGCAGTGGCCAGAATTAAGAAGGGAATAAATTACATGAAACAGAGCTTACGTGAATTTATTCTAATGACATTTTCCAAAAGGCCAAAGATTTCCAAAGAGACACGACAAGCAGGAGATCTAAATAGCAAGAAGGAAAACGATATCTCTAACCGTACACTTGCTGAAATGAACAAAGATCACGATTTCCACAAGGAAAAAGATAAAATAAGTGGTATTGGGAGGAACACGGACAAATACTTGATGGGAGAAAGTGATTTTCATTCATTTATTGATAATCCCAGCCTCACAGTGACTGTGCCAATTGCAACTGGAGAATCTGATTTGGAGATTATGAACACTGAGGAACTTAGCAGTGATTCAGATAGTGAATACAGCAAAGGGGTAAGATTGTTTTATACACATTATGTTTCATATTATTAATTCGTGTTAAATGAATCAAAATTTCAGATTTTTGTGTTATAAATTCTTCCTCATATTTCATTCTGAAGGGTAGTTTTTGTGTGTGCGAGTTTACAAAGCAGCTTCCTGAAGGTGTATCTGGTAAGGTTTTGCTTAGTGGTTCATAATTATTGATTTGAAAGTACCAGGTATCTTTAAATCTTACCTTCCTTCAACCCTAGTTCACTACCAGTTATAAAGTCATAGAGTTTTCTTCCACAGCAGGGGTCCTCAAACTACGGCCCGCGGGCCACATGCAAATACAAATATTGTATTTGTTCCCGTTTTGTTTTTTTACTTCAAAATAAGATATGTGCAGTGTGCATAGGAATTTGTTCGTAGTTTTTTTTTAAAACTATAGTCTGGCCCTCCAACGGTCTGAGGGACAGTGAACTGGCCCCCTGTTTAAAAAGTTTGAGGACCCCTGTTCCACAGTGTCCCTTGAATCACTGCTCCTCTCCATCACCTTTGCCTTTGAACTCACTATTTCTTGCCAAAACCATTCCAAGTAGAGTCCCTTCTGGTGTCTCTGCCTCCCATTTTTCCTAGTCGAATGATTTGGTTAGTTTTACTGAGGTTCAGTCCTAATCATGTCACTCCGGTGAAGTATCCTTAGTCCCCAGTCTCCTGCACACATCTTTAAAGACATAGCCTTCAGCTTCCCCATCAGTAAAAGTATTAGTCCTTACATTGTAGGGATGATGTGGGTTAAATGAATTAATGCATATAAAATGCTTAGAAAGTATTCAGAATTACATATTTCTGATTTCTCCCCAAGAAGCTGTGATCTCTCCTCATTTTGAACCCCACACAATATTATGCTTCTTTCTGTTTTTACTATTTACTCTTGTATTTTAATTTTTTTGAGAAATGATTGCATGCATCAAAGACTACTATAAACTTATTGAGAACAGGAATCTCTAATTAAAACTTTTTGCATCATCCTTCCCTACACCTGGTTGCATATATTCAAAGTATTATTGAGCTATTTTTATTAATATGAAATATAATAATCATAAGTTATTTTATGACATTTAAGGGCATCTGTTTAAACTTTTAAAATATCATTTTAATATTTTTCCTTTCTTTAGATCACATTTGAAAGTATTTGACAGGTATTTACCAAGTGCCTTCTATCTGCTTAACCCTATATTAAACTTGACCTCCATAAATTTATAGTGGATTTTGCAATAAAGATACACGTGTGTGTGTGTGTGTGTGTGTGTGTGTGTGTACTGGCCATATGACCAGTACTAGGTGCATAGTAAATGCTCGATACTTATTGAGTGAATAGATAATTAAATAAATTAGGAATGTATGTTTCTAAGTAGTCAAATAAATTATTTCCAGGGTATCAAAGTAAGAAATAAAATATTTTCTTTTTCTTTTTTTTCTTTTTTTAAATGTTTTAATTTTTTAAATTTCTTTATTGATTAAGGTATTACATATGTGTCCTCATCCCCCAATATTTTATTTTTAAAACCTTCCATAGGAGAAGTGATATCTCCAAAGTTCAAAAGGTGTGGATTTTTGTGTTTATTATTGAATTCATTACCATCTAAAAGAAGTTCATTTAAAATTATTGACTTTGAAGTTTGGTCTTTATGAAACATTTTCTATGACATTTCTCAGAGTGTGTCATCTTGTGTACATTCAAACCTACTTGACTATACGCTGGACTTGAGAAATAATGAAAGTTCAAGATTTATAGGAAATAGCTTAGATATAATATTAAGTGGTCATCAACTGGGAAACCCTATGTCTAGAGTGTCTCTCCAATTGCTTGAGATTTAAATGTTTCTATGTACCACTTGGTTTTGGTTTCCTTTCTCAATTTGAACCACTAAACAATGCTGATTTCCTTTATCTAAAGTGTTTCTCTTACCCTTCCTTGTTAACTCCTCTGCTCTAATTCCCCTAATCTTCAACTCCCACCTGAGTTGCCAGATGTTTTAACTGCTATTCCCTCCGTATAACTTTTTTATATTTTCATGTCTGAGATATCTTGGAAATAGTGATTGCCATTTTCTTGATGAACCTTGCCCAAGAAACAAATCTTAATTACCCAGCAAAAATTAATGCCTGATTCTATATAAGTAGGTTATTTAAGTCTTAAGCACTACCTTGAGGTATGGTTAGAATACTTGCCCTAAGTCCTAGCTTTGATATTTACTAACTCTATGATCTTGAGAATTTCAAACCTCTCCCTTTTTTTGTTTCTTCATATACAAATTAAAATTGTAATGAAGATTAAGGAATGTATGTTAATAATTATAAAAGTTGCTGTTGGAGAGTAAGTGCCCAATTAATAATTATTATGGGTATGAAATTGAGTAGGCATGTACACACTATAAGGAACTATTTGCTACTGATTAAATTTAAGAGAGGTAGGATGATATAGATCTGTGGTTCACAATTTTAGTGTGTAAAGACACACAGGGAGCTTGTTACAAATGCCTGTCCTGGGACATGTTAACTAAAGAAGAAGTTTACAATAAGCATTAATTTGAGCAAAAAGGAATGCAATCCTGTAGGCACAGATTCAGGTAGCAATCCAAATTGCACTCCGAAGAGAACAAAGAAAGGCGGGGTTTTTAAAGAAAAAAACAAGTGCAGTTTCCATTTAGGTCCCCCATCTAAATGAAGGATTGCTGGCAAGGTTAATCGGGATTGGTTAGTTCCAATATGCAAATGAGGTTGGCAGAAACTACCAAGAGGAAGTTAAGTCCAGGCAGCAGTTGCTTTTCCAGGCGGTTATGGCTTGGCCTTGAGCTGAGTTTAGCAACTCAGTAGCAGTTCTGAGAATTGACACATGAGATATGCATAGGCCCCACTTCCTCAGTGACTACCCAACTCTATTTTAAGTGACTTTCTTAGCAATGCTTAACTCCATTTTATTTCCTCCATTATCAGCCACATCCTTTAAATTCTCCCTGCCGTAAGTTGGGATGCCACCTCAGCACCTTATCCTTATCTGCAGTGTTCCCAGTGGCCACTGTGCTGGATTGAATTGCCATAGGAAATGAACCTAAATTCACCCCTGGCTTCTTTTGATCCAGGCTTTTGAGATATCATTATCTTTATTCAGTGACTGCTTAAGAATCTGCATTTTTTGCCCTTGCCATTTTGGCTCAGTGGACAGAGCGTCAGCCTGAGGACTGAAGAGTCCGGGGTTCAATTCCAGTTAAGGGCACATGCCCAGGTTGTGGCTCGATCCCCAGTAGGGGACGTGCAGGAGGCAGCCAATCAATGATTCTCTCTAATCATTGATGTTGCTATCTCTCTCTTCCTCTTCCTTCCTCTCTGAAATTAATAAAAATATATTTTAAAAAAAGAATCTGCATTTTAGCCCAGACGGTATGATTCAGTGGTTGAGTGTCACCCCATGAACCAGGAGGTCATGGTTGGATTCCCTATTAGGGCACATGCCCCGATTTCCAGCTCCATGTCCGGTAGGGGTCATGCAGGAGCAGCCAGTCAATGATTCTCTCTCATCATTGATGTTTCTATCTGTCTCCTTCTCCCTTCCTTTCTCTGAAATCAATAAAAACATATTTTTTTAAAGAATATGCATTTTGAACATTTTGAACAGGGGGAAAGAACATTTTTGACCTTTGATAACTTTCTCTCTTTCCCCCTCCACATTAAAAAACAAAACAAGACAAACAAAACCCTGTCTTTTATGACCAAGTGCCCTATTTTCCCAATATATTGAATGAAGAATATTCCATCCTCTTCTAGTATCAGCTCTCAGATAGGCAGGTTCCCTTGTCCCAACAGTTAAATGTACACTCCAGAATGAGGTAAAATAGCTATATATATGAAAGGCTAATATGCTGTGTCCCTCCCACCTTCCGACTGGTTGTATGATGCACACTGACCACCAGGAGGCAGATGCTCAATGCAGGAGCTTCCCTGACGCACACTGGCCATTTACAGAAAAACGGCACTGCGGACCTGGCACCCACAAAGCAGCACTCGGCTTCCCCCAAGTGGGACACAAGCCCTGCCACCACTCCAGAGTGACAGCCCACCAAATCACAGGCAACGCTGCCCAGACCCATAGCGCAAAATGTGGCCCACAGCCTCCCTAGCCCAACCTAGAAATGGTTGCTGTGGGCGCTGGGTAATGATGTGACATAGCAACATCCGGCTTCCTCTCCCTAACGAATAGCCTCCTTGCAGTTTCTTCAGCCCAGGAACACGACTTGCTTTATAGCCAGGTGGAAACATTTACACTTTAACCAAATGGCTGTGAAATGTTTTCCCCTGCCTCATCTCAGTTGATCCTCACAGAAGTCCTGGAGTAGGTAGATAGGAGACTTGGTGGAATCCTATTTTCTTTTCATTAGCTGGAAAACAGAGATTTAGAAAGCTTAGAAACTTGACCCAACTGAAAAGAAGTAAGAAATGGTGGACCTTGAAAATGACTTCAGGTTTTCTCACTGTGCAGAATATAGTCAAACACTGCTGCAGTTAAATATTTTATCCTTTGTTCTCCCTGTGTGATCTACAATAATAATCTGCTTCATGTTGATATTTATTGCTGTGTTGCTGACAGTTACCTGAAAGAGAAGTTAGGGTGCTTCACTGGGCTAGAAAAAGTTTAGCTAAATCAGAAAGCAGGTCTAATTAAGAAAGTTTATTCTATATCTATAAAGGGCTCAGTTGACTTGTGCATGCACAATACATATAAAGCTCTTGCTGGTGCCAATAGCACACATGTGTTTTGATCTGTCATTGTTGATCATGAATTTGGTTGACTCTTCGATTATAGAGAAAGTGTGAATAGCAATATTAAAATATTTCTTCTAATTATTTTCCTTTCAATGTGCACAAATTCATGCACTGGGCCACTAGTTTTATAATAAAACACCTTACCAGAAAATGACCCCAAGTACGAGTTCAAATAAAGTGCCAAATAAAATATCTTAAACAGTTGTGAGGAAAGTATTGGCAATAGAACATTCGCATTTTTCTGAAGATGAAGTTTGTCTCGGAATCGAGATAGATATACTGTCATCCCCTTGGACCCATGAGAGTAAGATTTCTGCCCCTGCTTCCTGGAACACAGACCCAGAACCACAGCCCCTCTAAGAATCAGCCCCTCCAGAGGCCCGTGCAGTCCTCTCAGCACCAGAAAATGTTAGCAACACAGTGCACTGATTTTTACCATTGGCAGTGAATCCCTTCATCAGTATGAGCCTTAAATGAAGCATGAAATCACCCATTCATTCATTAAATATTTATTGAGATCTACCATGCTCCAGGCATTTTGCTAATAGTTGCTTAGAAAAAAAGTCTTTCACCCAGCTGCAGTAATTGAATGTAATTGGCATCTGGCTTAACTAAGTTCTTAAGAAGTGTTGTTTTTTGTTTGTTGTTGTTGTTGTTTTATTGTACCATGCCTCAAACTGAAAGCTCTAAAAAACTAAATTAAAAATTAATTTTTTAAAATGGAGAGCTCATTCTTAGAGGGTCAGAGAGACATTCCCTTTGTTTGTAGCTATTATAGATTGCTTCCTTCTCTGCTTTAAAGATGAAAACAAAAGAGCCATTTTACCGAGTTGTAACATTGATTTTAGAAGTATATGTAAATTTTAGAGAGAAAAGGTTTCTCTCTAAAATCTTTAGATTTTTAGATTTCTATCCAGCTTATTTCTCCAACATATAACAGCCTCATATGATGTTAAAGTACATAAAGTAGACTCTTGCAGCTCTCAGAGCTCCTTTACTCCCTGTGACTCATACACCCCAACTCGTCCTTACTGCTCTTTTGACAAATGCAATCACTTCCCAAGGCCGGCTTAAGTGAATTTGCTCATCTTGTGTGCTCAGCAGACAGAAAAACATCCCGTGTAAAAATTTCCTCACAGAAAGATCCCCATTCATTCCTTCTCAAGACAAATGCAGATACTTTACTTGATAATTCTTTAATGTTTTGAAATATTATATGGAAGTTGTGAAGGAGCTAGCTGAGAAAGGAAGTCAATGAAAGCTTCCAAATTTTATGTAATCAAAGTTTTGTATAATCAAGAGTGTCACTCAAACACTGCAAACATATTAATGCAAAACTTCATTTTCTAAAAGGAAGCAAAGTCCGTATAAGCCCTTCCTTCACTTGATCACTGTGAGAGAGGAAATTATAAAGGAGTACATCTAAGTACATTGTCTGTACATCATCACTAATCCCTTTTCAGCTCACATTTACCCAGCACCTGCTTGTTACGTATACCTACTACAGTGGGGCCTTGACTTACGAGTTTAATTCGTTCCGAGACCGAGCTCATTAAGGAGCTCGTTAACTCAAATTACTCTATCAACTCAATGCAAAAAATCGGCCGAGAGACAGCTGGTATCTCAAAAAACTCGTTAGTCGGGACACTCGTAAGTCAAGGCCCCACTGTACATGTTTTCCATTGATTTTTAGGGAGAGTGGAAGGGAGAGGGAGAGACTGAAACACCGAAGTAAGAGAGACACATCAGCCGAAACTAATGTTGTGGCCCCACCCCATAACAAAGAAACAGAATTTCCGGAGGATGAGGCCCAGAAATCAGGATTTTAAAAAGATTTCCAGGTGATTCTAATGTGCAGCCAAGGTTGAGAACCACTGCACTAGAAAAATGGTATCGTCGGTGCTCATTTCTTCGGTAAATGTAGGCTGAAGGTCTTCTTTGTCTCTGTCACTGCCTTAAGGGCTATAGAGTAAAGCAAGATTATAATTAAACATACAAAAAATTAAAACAGAGTTTTAGACAAAATATTGAGGCAGGATAGAGTATGGGGCAACTAATTTTGATAATAAATTGAAATACTTCACAGAGTAGATGGCACTTGAAGTGTGTTTTATAGTAAATAGAGAATTTATCATGTGGATCAGGACAGAGAGAGACATAGAGAGAGTAGAGATCGAGATAGAGAAAGGAAATGAGAGAAAGAGACAGAAACCTTTCTGGTAGAGGTAAGGGGGCACGGGGGTATGGTGATGAGGGGAGCTGGCACATATGAAAGGATCCCGATGCAAAAAGGCTCATTAAATGCAGGTGAGGGTGGCCTGGTGGGAAGTACTAGATTTCAGAGGTAGGTTGAGGCCAGATACTGGATGGCTTCATGTACATGACAAGAAATTGAAATATGTTTATTTTTACTTAACAGAAAGAGGAAACATTGTCTTAAGAAGAGAAGTCAGTGTTGTAGGCAGGTTGGAATTCTGTGTTAAGCATGGGATTACACAGGGAGTCCGTTTGGGGTCAGGGTTCCTGAGAAACCAACTTTGTATAAGAGATTTGGTGGGCAGTGTTCTCAGGAACAACGCCTTACACCTGTAAGAAGTGAGGGAAACAAGAGGATGAGACGGGGAGAAGTTGAAATGCTCTGCAGCTACAGCGGAGGCCTCAGCCAGTCCTACAGGCATCTCTGACCTTGGGATGACTCTGTGGTGTCGTCCCCTCCTGAAGCGAGGGGGTTCTGGGTGCAGACTCCCCTTCCCTGTTCTAGGGAAAGTGGTGTAAACTTGGATGAGGCAGCTCCCTTCTGTATGATCATTCCCAGAGAGGAACTCAGCCGTGAGCCTGCAACTGCCAACACCCCTGGCACCGGAGGAGTGAGTGGCTTGCCCGAAAGAAAGATCTGGGCAGTGCACACAGCCTCCACTGCACTACAGGGACTATAGGAGGCAAGAGGTCAAGTGACCAGCTCAACGCTTGATAAGTGGACACAAAAGAAGAAAGCACCAAGGAAACCAAGGAAAAATGTATACTTTAGCCACTTTCACCTACATTATATAACCTCCTCCTATGACAACCCTGGAAAGTAGATATTATTAATCTGTATTTACTGATGGTTTAAACGCTAAAAGATGACAAGGTATGAAGGTGGTTAGTCACCAGTATTTCTGGGGTCTTTTTGAATTTGTGTGGCAAGCTTTAACCATCTTAGAAAGGCAAGAGAGTGAATGGGAATTTAATTATTTACTATTATATCCCTGTAATTTTGGAATTCAGGATCACATTTTTTGTTATAATGGTGTTGTGCATTTGCTGATTCATGTTCAGCTTCTAATCCTCTTTAATGCTAATTTGTTAGGTTATAGTCTACCATGATAATAGCCCATAGCGCAGAACAAGGCACATTCCACATCAGAGTAATAAACCAGTCCATTAAGGATGCATTGAGTCAGAGGTGGCACTTGAGCCAGACCCTGAAGGATGGAGAAGAACTCATTGGGTAAATAGGGTGAAGAAGGAAATCTGAGGGAGAGAAACAAACATTCATAGTGTTCACTTGATTTACTCATTCATTTATCCACCCACCCATTCATCTATTCAGTATTCATTTTGAAAGACATCAACTTTGGAGAAACTTAAATGTGCTTACTTGTTATTAAAGGCATTTATTTTATTTATTTTATAAATATTTGTAGTCATCACAGTTAAATATATTATATCCTTTTACTATATAATGTTTTAATTATGTTGCTATTATGTCTACCTCTTTAGATTTTTTATAAAGTTTTTTCCTCAAAAAGGCAGTTGAAGGCAGTTTAGATTATTCTCATTATTGCATTTTACAAGAAAATATTTTTCTTTCAGAAATGCTTTTGACTTGGGGATTCGTTACAATTATACCTTTGGGGGAAGTTAACATTTGCTCCTGTCTTTTATGTATAGATTCTTACAAAAACAAAACACTTCTATAGAATTTTATTTAGAAGATTCTTTTTTGAAAATTAGTTCCAAACCATTTTTAAAATCTTTCATCTTAATTGAATTTGTCCATGTGTCTAAAAACAATGAAATTTTGGTCTGACATATTTAAATTAATGTTTCTTATGTTTTGATTTCGATTAATTTGAAAATACCTTCTCCTGCAATGCTGTTTGAAATATAAAAATGAAATAAATATGATAACTAAAAGTAACTAAAAATGCTGCTTTTAGAATAGTGTTTTAAAACTACAAACTCTTACTCTTACCCTGCTCCAGTATTGAGACTCACTTATATTAAGATGTTTTTATGAAGAGCAGAGAGAATACAAAACATTTTTCTTAACTCATTATAGTATTTCAGTTCTTCTAAATGACAGAATTACGTAACTGTTCAGTTCATTATTTTTAAATCTGTGTTAAAAGATATTTAATCTTATTCCTGGGTTTCAAATATATTGCTTCGTATTGGGCATATTGTATGTATTGTGAAACATAACAGATTTCTATTTACAGGCATGTGACCTTAGCCATTTTAAATCAGTTGACTAAACTGTTCCATCATGTTGCATTTCTAAACTTCAGTACCTAACCTTCTTACTTCTCACAGGGGTAGAACCAAACTGGACCAATCAAGGAAGCAGCTCTGTGCTGTTAACCAGGCAGAGACATATGTGGCCACTTTTCCACAGGTTACCTAAAAAAAAATCATACACATATGATATTTTTTTCAGTGTCATGCATGCTCTTCAGCTACAAAATGTTCTGCCTGACTCATTGCAAGAAAGTAGAAACATATACGTACTCTTGGAGGAATTGACATCACAGCATGTCATTGGGGCAATTCCATCATCTTTTTGTTATGCTCTTGATGACTTTCTTGATCTCTCTCATGACCTTAGGTAATTTCAAGTGCATGATCTATAGATGTCTATTGGATGGATTATAAAAGTTGTAAGATATAGAATGTAACAGAGGCCATTGAAGCAACATTTCATCTGAAAGCCTCATCAATTTCCCCTGCTAATTTAAGCTATACATGTACTAGTATAGATATACATCACATGAAATTGTCACATTATTGCTGTGAGAGGAAAGTTGTACTGTGCTCACCATAACAACAACAGCAAAATGGTAACTGTGAGATGAAGGATGTGTTAACATTATTGTGATAATCATTTCACAATATATACAAGTGACAAATCATCACATATACACCTTAAACTTACACCATGGTATATGTCAAGTATAACTCTGTAAAGCTGGAAAAAATGTCACATTTAAATTCAGTAAATTAAAACTCTATGAAGAAACTGTTTTTGTGGGAGAAATATTTTAGACATAAACATAAAATCTCAGAACAGGAAAGGAGCATTCTAATGCTAGACCTGTATTTACAGACGAGGAAATGTCTCATCATTCAGATGAGCTGCTTTCTAAATACACATCTAAAAGCTGGGGCAGAGCCAAAGTACCAGCCTCCAGGCCAAACTCAGTACATTTGAAATGATCTTAAGCACAGTGGCAACTAGATTTCTATTTCTTTAATCCATTCAGTAATTAACATTTGGTTATTATTTGATCATATGCAAAATGCATCAATAATTTACTAGGCCCTGCATATGAACAAATGAGTTGTAAGTGCTTGAAATGCTTAATTTGATTCCAGAAGCAATACTAACCATTGATGGGAATAAGTTTCTGATTATGTATTTATTGCATAAGGAGATGTGCAGAGTAACCTCAAGAAGAGGTTTAACTAGAGCATATTATGAAGTGAACACTAAATCTGTCAATAAGATATAAAACACTTTTTCCTAAAATTAGAAACAGATTATTATGAATTGTCTTATCTAATATTTTAACAAGTATAAAATAAAAATATAATCTTTTCTTTTACTTTTAGTGTATATTCTTGGATTACAGAACTCTAATAGTTCCTTTGGTTGGGGGGCGGGAATCTATGTTAAAAGGGGGATCCTTGCCCTTTTTTTATAATCCACTTCATATTTTGAATTCCTCTGTTATTGTTGGGATCTTTGTATTATTATTTTCCATTGGCAATGATGAAAGCAGAATTTTATCCTGAAATGGATACTCTCTAAGGATAATAATACTACCAGTTTCTAATTTAAAAAATATATATATTATTGTTCAAGTTTACTTGAAGTTAATTTTAAAGGTGCCCCTAAGTAAAATACATATTTTTCTATTTCAAATTGATTGGATTTAGAGGCAATATTCTCTTAGAAAACAATTTTATTTCATAATATAGTAAACCTCCTCCCCCCAGGAACCTAAAACATATGCACACATATAGAATACTATATATATATATTTTTTTTTTACATACATACACACATACAGGTAAAACATAGTTTTTGAGAAAACTGTTTCCAAAAATAAATGGGTGTGTTTAATTCCTAAATTAGTATTACTATTTTCTTTTTACCAAAGTACTGTTAGAAAACATGAGGTACATGCCAGCAAATGGTCATTCTCTGGATATTTCAGTTATAGAGAATGACTTAAAATATATTACTTTTCTTTAGCAGAAGCTGCCTATATAAAGGTTAGGAAAGATATGTTTTATCGGTGCCAGTTTTCACTTTATATTGTACTTTCAATTTTAGAAATTCACATATTTGAAAAACTGGTAATTGTTTCATTTATTGGAATTTTTCTTTCCTTGTCCTTCCTCATTCTGAGTAGTTGTAGAGATAGCATTAGTCATTCAAATGTATAGGTAGTTTTTTTTGTTTGTCATTCTGGTCTTTTTAAAAGTATAAATAATATTTAATGAGGTGAGTCTTTACTTCGTGTTTTGCCGTCATGCTTGCCTCTGTTCCAGTCCTTATTTACCCATTTGTTGCAATTTTCTAGCAGACCTCAGTAGAACTGTTTAAAGGTTTGCTTCTGAAGTTTTTAAGACATTCTTTCTGATTTGATCCACTGTATTCCAGCTACTTAGATATCTATTCTCTGCTAATTTCTGTGTTAGTGCACAGGGCCCTTGAATACTGTTGTTGTTGCTTTAAATTGCAAGACTTCATTGGTGAATGCTGCTTTCCTTTCCACCAGAAAGAAGCTTCAAGACAGTACTGTATGATCTGGCTGAGAGATCTATAACCAGTTCAACCTTCTCATATGAGCAAACTTTGCTGTGTTTGCCTGTTTGTTTTTATTTTCGGTCATATAGTATATACTTTAAATGTAACTTCTTTGGGATGTTTGCCAGCCATTCGCTTTGAATAGTCGGTTGTTGAGTTTTGTTTTCTTCAGTGCTGCTATAAGTTTGATGGTTTTCTGCTTTTAAGGGCCAAATTATCATGTTATTAGCGAATTCTACTTTATACCTCTCAAAACAAGAAATGACCAACTAGCATTATATCCAGACTAACATGAAATAGTCTTCCAATGTGATTGCCTCTCTCAGGAAGTGTGAATAATAAATTTCTAGTGACCAGTTTAGGGAAATTTCTCCTATGACACCTATATTTAACAGTCTCCACTCATATGCAGTGTTGTAGAAAATACACCTGCAAGGCAATCAAAAGGAGAATCATGAAAAATAATAGTTTTTAACTTGATCATATTTTCAGTCATTGAAAGGGGCTGCTTGGATAGCTACTTAAGTATATAATGAAGATTAGGAACGTTTCCAAACTACTTCATTGTCTGATGGATGCACATTGAAGAATATGAAAAGATATGCCCCAGGGTGGGGCAAAAGTAGGTTTACAGTTGTGAGTATGTGAGTTTAATCTTGTATTATTATTTATTGGAACAACTGTAAACCTACTTTCCCCCCCCACCCCCTCCACACACACAATGTATAGTAGTTCACCTCAAGGGAATAGAATCAGGCAAGTGTGTGTCTGTGGGGGGTATTTTTTACTATATACTGTCATACATTTAAAATTTTTAATTCAAGTATATAGGTTTAATGTGGAGAATGACATTTTAGAAAGTACCTTCATTCATTATCATTATTCAGTAAAAAGGCAAGAATACTACTATGGCATACTTCCTATTCCTTATGCTAGTGTCTGCCTCTGTGGTCCTATGTTTACACATACTTTGATTTATATGGAGACTAAGAAAGATAAAAAAATATTTTTGTTTACAAGCAAAGAAGTAATAAAAAAGTATATTTCACTTTTTATTAAAAATAAAATATACAGCCTTAGCCAGTGCTCAAAGGTTAGAGCATCGGCCTTCAGACTGAAGGGTCATGTGTTCAATTCCAGTTAAGGGCATGTACCTCAGTTGTAGACTGGATCCCCCACCCTGGTTAGGGTGTGTGCAGAAGGCAGTCAGTCAATGTGTCTCTTTTGCATCAATGTTTCTATCTCTGTCTCTCCTCCTCCTTCCCATTCTTTCTCTAAAAAAGTCAATGGAAAAAATATACTCAGGTGAGAATTAGCAAAAAAATAAATAAAATATACATAAAGATTTCAAAATGGCCTATTTATAATATCAAAGTGGAACATTTCATACTATATTTATTTCACTGCTTTTAATATAGTATAATCATTCTTCCATTCCAAAATTATAAGAAAGGGAGCTAAATAACCAATGATTGAGTTTATAGGTATGAACATAATTATTTAATTAGTTACATAAAATTATACAAATTATTGACATGATCTTCTCTGTGCACTAAACAAGAATAAAAGAAGATTCAATAGTTAATCTAACAATGCATGCTATGAGAATTAAATGAACTTTCCTTCAAGAGAAAACTATTATACATGTTAGCCTATTTAAAGTCATCCTTTTTGGACCCTTTAAAGAAACTTGTGCTTTCATAAGTATTAAATTTAAAGGCTGAAAAGATTAGAACTAAACTGTCCTATATTGCTAGGGCATGTACACAAGTAT
>NW_005353838.1:822398-827415 GCF_000412655.1 Myotis brandtii | reverse complement strand
ATATATGCATAATTACTGTGTAAATACTTAATGCATTCCCAGAAAAACACTGACTTTGTAAAAACATTCTAAACTTAGTTCAAAAAGCCATGATAATTTGCCTTGTCATATAAATTATTTGTAGTTCATATTCAATATTTTGATAATTTCTGTTCCAGTGAGGAATAACATTGAATAACTGTCATTTATGGTATAAAATATGAGCTAAACTCTGAATTTAATTTACAAGAAAATTGCCATAAAAACTATGGGGGGGGAAAGGTTTCAATGACAATATACACCCCATAAAATCATCTTAACCTTTACTTTTGCTTATAAATTAACTTGGCATAAGTCTTCTTTGTTGATGATCTTTTAAACAGTGAGAAAATAAAATATTGAAGTTGAAAATGTTTTCATTGATTTAGTCTAAGTCAGAATTCTGCAAATTAGAATCATTTTTTTATTTAAAAGTCGTTAACCAAACAACTTATATGCATGTATGCATAACTCATGGGAAAAGACAGTGTGGTGAGGGTCTGGGAGGAGGGACATAGGATGGAGGGGTCAATGGGTAGAAAAGGGGACATATGTATTACTTTCAACAATAAATAGAAATTAAAATAATAATAAATAAAAAGTTGTTAAAAGTTGTTACCGGCTGAGAAAAAAAAACATTATAATGATTTCCTAGTTATCAATATTTTGGCTAATAGCAGGGAGGGGCTTTGTATTCTTCCCATCATCAATTCCTCCCACAGCTTTGCCTCAAAATCCAAGATACTAATTCTTTTTCAGGGTTGAAGGACTTTGTCACATGCAGCTGAGAGGTCAAGAACTGAGGACATCAAATAACTGTACTAGTAGTCTTTTAGATATAGTAAAAATGTTGTGTGTTTTTGTGATAATTGGCACAATAGGACATATTAGTAATTATAAGTTTTCCCATTGTTTCCTGGGGTAGTGTATGTTTTATAACCTTAAGTCTTACAGAATATTTAGTCATAATTAATTTCTATGTCCTTTATTTTACAGTAATTTTAGACGAATTCAATCAGTTTAAATAACCTGCTTTTTAAGTGAAATTTTATTCTGATACTCTTCATAACTGATATTATTATAACTTTTTGGCCTGATAGAAATAATGCCTCTATTCCAACATAGATTTCAAGTATTAATTTAACAGAGTATTCACAATTCTTTACTCCCACTATAAAAAGAACTTTGCTTACATCATTCATTATATACAATACTTTATCAATGCCTTTTTCACTGATGTTGAATACTGAGTGATGATAATAATAGCACTGAGAATTTAATGTGGTACCCATAAAGAACACTTAGCTTCCAAGTCAATCTCTAAAAATTAATATTTTAGATTGGACCTGTGATATTAATGCAAATTAATAGATTAAAGAATTAATCAACTGAAATGAATATTTCCTCATTTTTAGCACTTGAATTTTTTAATGAGTCTAAACAAAGTAAAGCCGTAATCTTAATATGAGACATATATGCTCTAATAATGAGTAGTTTTTCAATATTCACATGTTATTTAGCAAATGAGAATGAAAATGAACTCTTCCATTGATGTGCTGCTCTACCCCTTATAAAACAGTATTAGGAAAAATTGACAGAGTTTTGCAACAATTGCTGTATGTATTTTTTTCTAAAATTTCTGTGTATGTGTATATGTGTAAGCATCATGTCTGATCATAAAGTTCTGGGTGGGAAAAACTTGCTTGTGTTATGATCAGTTATATGATCATAATGACAATGAATCCATTCCTCTCATGTGTTAGTCTGCCATGTTTAATTTCATTAAATCTTTGTTTCAGAGTTTGCATGTGGTGCTCACTTTAGTAGCCACTACCTCTTGACATTTTAAATGATACTTTATGATCTTTTCTACTATATTATACTATAAAATTTCAGCACTACACTCTGAAATTTTATACTAAAATGTGTGGTGTTGGATGAGATAATTACTATGGTCGTCGTTAGTGTCTTGATTCCAATATAATATTTGACTTTTCTGGTCTCGATGAAAGGCTTCTATCTATATCATCCTGATACATATTCTAATATGAGGAAATATGTTTGAATTTTATTTTACATTAACTTCTTTCTTTTTATCAATTTTAAATATCAATTTTTTTCTGCCAACTGTCAGATCTGACCTTTCAATTATCAGGTGTCGGCAATTTGGCACTTGTATGATATTGTATTAGGATCTTGATTGTCCTAAAATAATAATTATTAGTATAAAGAAATTCCCATTAAACACAATAAAAATGTGGCCAATACTTTTCAAATGCTGTAGTTTCCATGAAGATATTACCTTATGCTAATTATGTCTAAATACTTGTTAGCATAATAAAAATAATAAAAATTATTTTTCACAGGATGTGTAGATAGATCAAACATAAATGCATTGTAAGGTTACTTGAATTCTGTGTGTTTGTTTTTTTTATGGCCATCATACTATTAATATTTTTTTCATAACAGTTTGCATGACTCTGATTAGTAAATATGGCTTAAGTGCAAGATTTGAATGAACTCTAAATGAATTCTCTGGTGGGTGGTAAATTTCTTTCTAGAAACCGAACCAGTCAAGTTCCTCTGAGTGCAGCACAATTGATAACCCTCTGCTAGAGGAAGAGGGCGAGGCTGAGCCTGTGAAATCAGATGAGCCAGAGGCATGTTTTACAGATGGTAAGAGGAAAATCAAGACCTTGGTTAGCATTCATTTATTAGTGTTTTGGGTTTTATTTTAATCCTAAATTGACCTGGGGTTGTTTATTAAAAGGCAGACTACTCGATTCCATGCTGAGTCAGTCATGGCTCTACGATCAAGGACAAGTCATTGGAGCTTTCTGAGCTTCTTTTTGCATCCTCATGATACTCTACTAACAATAATTTACAGTGACAGTGTGTTATACTGTAAAGCACTCTCCTTACAGTGGGATGTTTATACTTTTTAATTTTAGATCCTTAATTCATGTTCCCAGCTCCATGGAACCACTAGAATACAATTTAATGGGATAGATGGTACTATTGTTCTGAGTGGGAAAAACTTCATCAAAAGTTAAAGCTACTCATAACTCTCTGTAAACCGTTTGATGCTGCTAACCGCAGTCTGTCTTCACATTCTTCCTTCCTTTTGTTCCAGAGGCCACACTGTACCTGTATTCTTCTTTTATATTTCTGAGAGTTCCGAGTTTCTTCCCTCATTTTTTTTAGTAACTGGTTTAATGCACATCCCTTAAATAATAATGTCTCCACATTTTGTTGCTTTGTTATCTTGTTATTCTCTAGCCCTATGGGTTTCATCCATGGTTATAGCTTGAACAGCCATTTCTGTGTTGTAGACTCTTCTTTCATTATTTTTCCTCCTGCCCTCCCTCTTGAATTCTGATCTGCCTACACCTGCCCATTACCTGTGTTGCCTTTAAACATCTCAGGTTTAATACATTTAAACAAACTTTAGTGGGTTCTCCACATATAATCTACTTTCTTCGGTCTTCATCTCATTTAGCGACATCATGGTCTATCCTGCTTCTCAAGCTAAAGACTTTGAGTCAGTCCTGATCTCTTTCTTTCTTGCCACAAGTTGATCGGAAATTCTGAGGATAGTACCCGGTTCTCTGGTGTATTCTGATTGATGCACACTAAGATTTGAGAACTATTGGTTTATAAGGTAAAACCTGAAGTCCTTAACCTGGCATGTGAAGCCCTTTTTTGGCCTCCATCTATTCTTTTCTAACAGTATCCCCTTTCAACCCTTTTCATTTTTTTTGCCTAACTGAATTTCTTACTACTCCTGCAATTTTTCAGGGATTTTATTCAAAGTAATAAATTTGAGCTTGACCTAGAAAAGTATGTGGTATTTTCTAAGTAGATATTGTGTCATCTAAATAAACACACAAACTTAGAGTAGGATTGTAGTAGAGCACAAGATTTGAAGCCTAATAAATATGAGTTCTAATTGGCCTAATGCTAACTCCCTGTGAAAACAGGAGCACATTTTAAAAACTTATGCCTCAGATACCTCATCTGTAAAGTGGGTAGAACAACTACATCCACATCATAGGGATGTTAAGGAAATTACATGAGATAACACCTAAATTAATTAGCATAGTACCTATCTTCCTTCTCCTTTCCTTTTGTTTTTAACTACCATGGGTGCATGAATTTTATTTGAATATAAGCCAAATCTCATTTTATGGGAAAAGCAAATGATGGCATCCAATTAATAGAAATTTTGTGTTTTTGTTATAAGTAAAACACTTCTTAAAAAGAAAGTAGATCTTTCTTTTTAAGAATTTTAACATAGATTGCTTGCTTCTTAATAAATTGATTTAGCACCATGTAAAGTTAAGTTTGTACGGATGCTACCAAGATTATTTTCACCCATTATATGAATGACTGATTTAAAATTTTAGGATTACTAGAAAGAAGTGGGCTTGTCAACCAAATTAAGCCTTCAAATTAGAAAAAGAAAGTCTTAGAAAAATTTAAACTCTCTACAGAAAGTGTTTAATGCTGAGTTATTTCAAACTGTAGGTGCAGTCTTACTGAAATCAAATTTTACAAAGGTTATTTTAATCCCACAAATCACCAATGAGAATACTTATGTGATTACTTTAAAAGTATTCCTAACTGCTAATTTGAGTCTAGTATATAACAGATATTTTCAAATGAACTCTAGCCTTGACCATTGAAAATTTGCTAAGGGCTAAAGTTTGAGTTATGCAATATGAATACATGCTAATGTATGACAATGTGATTATAGTTAACAATAACAATACTGTATCTTATACTTGAGATTTGATAAGAAGGTAGATCTTAAATGATCTTATCACAGAAAAAAAGAAGAAATTGGTAACTATATGAGGTGATGAGTATGTTAATTGGCTTGATTGTGGTGATTATTTTACAATGTATACTTAAATCATTAAGTTGTACACTTTAAACATGTACAGTTTTTAATTGTCAATTATACTTCAACTAGAGGCCCAGTGCACAGATTTGTGCA
>NW_005353838.1:779289-821932 GCF_000412655.1 Myotis brandtii | reverse complement strand
GCTTGGGGGGGGGGGAGAATAGGCACAATCAATACACAGAGATAGAACTCGGATTAGTGGTTACCTTTATGGGGTACAGATTTTGAAAGGGCATGAGAGCCCTTTGTGGGCACTGGAAATATTACATTGTGACCTAGGTGACTCCTAGTTGAGTATATCTATATATATTTAAAATTTGTGTACTATACTATATGTATGCTCTACCTGAATAACAATTCAAATAAATGAATAGATATATATTAAAGTGGGTAGAACAACTACATCCACATCATAGGGATGTTAAGGAAATTACATGAGATAACACCTAAATTAATTAGCATAGTACCTATCTTCCTTCTCCTTTCCTTTTGTTTTTAACTACCATGGGTGCATGAATTTTATTTGAATATAAGCCAAATCTCATTTTATGGGAAAAGCAAATGATGGCATCCAATTAATAGAAATTTTGTGTTTTTGTTATAAGTAAAACACTTCTTAAAAAGAAAGTAGATCTTTCTTTTTAAGAATTTTAACATAGATTGCTTGCTTCTTAATAAATTGATTTAGCACCATGTAAAGTTAAGTTTGTACGGATGCTACCAAGATTATTTTCACCCATTATATGAATGACTGATTTAAAATTTTAGGATTACTAGAAAGAAGTGGGCTTGTCAACCAAATTAAGCCTTCAAATTAGAAAAAGAAAGTCTTAGAAAAATTTAAACTCTCTACAGAAAGTGTTTAATGCTGAGTTATTTCAAACTGTAGGTGCAGTCTTACTGAAATCAAATTTTACAAAGGTTATTTTAATCCCACAAATCACCAATGAGAATACTTATGTGATTACTTTAAAAGTATTCCTAACTGCTAATTTGAGTCTAGTATATAACAGATATTTTCAAATGAACTCTGGCCTTGACCATTGAAAATTTGCTAAGGGCTAAAGTTTGAGTTATGCAATATGAATACATGCTAATGTATGACAATGTGATTATAGTTAACAATAACAATACTGTATCTTATACTTGAGATTTGATAAGAAGGTAGATCTTAAATGATCTTATCACAGAAAAAAAGAAGAAATTGGTAACTATATGAGGTGATGAGTATGTTAATTGGCTTGATTGTGGTGATTATTTTACAATGTATACTTAAATCATTAAGTTGTACACTTTAAACATGTACAGTTTTTAATTGTCAATTATACTTCAACTAGAGGCCCAGTGCACAGATTTGTGCACCGGTGGGGTCCCTTGGCCTGGCCTGCAGGGACTGAAACCAGCTCTCTGACATCCCCTGAGGGTCCCGGGGCTGAAACCGGCTCTCTGACACCCCCTGAGGGGTCCCGAATTGCGAGAAGGTGCTGACCAGCCGAGGGACCCCAGTGGTGCACTATTGATCAGGGCAGGGGAGGGACCTCCCAAGGGCTCCAGGGCATGTCTGGCCCTTCCTGCTCAGTCCTGATCAGCTGGACCCCAGCAGCAGGCTAACCTACTGGTCAAAGCATCTGCCCCCTGATGGTCAGTGAACATCATAGCGACTGGTCAAATGGTCGAACAGTTGGACACTTAGCATATTAGGCTTTTATTATATAGGATGTATGCTCTACCTGAATAAAAATTCAAATAAATGAATAGATATATATATATTAAAGACAAGAAATTTACTGAGGGGCACAGATCTCTCAGTTGCATCACTGTGTGCAGCTATGCTCTCTCAACTAGAGACTTTAAACTCATTGGACTTGCTATACTATAGAGAAGTAAAAAGAAAAGGGGAAGGGTAGGGACCAACTATGATATAAATAAAGTGGTCAGAGAAGGTCTTTTAAAAAGATAACATTTGATCAGAGACCTAGAAAAAATTGAATTAGGCCATGCAAATATATGAAGGAAGAATATTTTAGGCAGAGTAATGAAGGCACATGCCCTGAGATGAGAATAGGCATGACATTTGAGGAAATAAAGGGGCTAGTATATATTAATAAAACAAATTGAGAGATGTGAAGAATGGAAAAGTTGAAGTCAGGGGACCAGATCAGTTGAAGTCAGTAGTAGAGGCCAGATCATAAGAGCTGTGAAGTACATTGTAAGCATCTCATTTCAAAGCCCCACAACACGCCATCATGAGAGTGAACGAGTGGATAGTAAAGGCAGAAGTTGGACAACTTCTTGGATGTTCCTGCAGTAATGCAGATGAGAGTTGATGGGAGTTTACACTAGTGTGTTAGGATTGGAGGTGGTGAGAGTATGAGATTCTGACAATATTTTGAAGTTAAAGCTAAAGGAATTTGCTGATAGGTTGGATGTAGGGTGTGAAATAAAGAGAAGAGTCAAAAATGAGTCAAAGTTTGGGGCCGCAGAAACTGGAAATAATGACTTCAAAATGAGTGGGCTTGTCAGGATGGGAAATCAGGAACTCGTTCACTTACGTTGGAAATGACTCTTAACCAGTTCATGATTAGTCTACAGAAGCTGAGCCAGAACCAGTGCCCATTTAGAGAAGCATTTGGCCTCCAGAGATTTTTGTTACCTGAAAGGTAGCAGAAAAATCGAAGAAAATGTGAGAGTTAAATCAGTGAAAATGAATACTAAATTGATTGTTTTGTTCATTGTCTCACATCCATTGATCCTTTCCAACTTAATGACTATCACTTTATTATTTCACATCTTGTTCCTCTTCTTCACCTTCTTTATTCTGTTTCATTAGCTCTGTAATTCAAAACTTCAGGCTCCTTCCCTAGATCTGCTCCTCACTATCCTTAATTCTACTTGTCTTGCCAAACTATAATTATGAACCTGGCATGACTCTTTGATTTTGCTTGCTTTTATATTGTACTTTAATTGGATTATACATTTAGTAAATTGGACCAGCACGTGAGATAGATACACATTAGTTCTTAAAATAATGTATTTCCTGTTAATTTGGTAGGAGGAACCAATTCAATTTCCCCCCCAAAATGTTCTTTGTATACCAACTCTCTATAAAATAACAAATAACTACTTTTGACTTTAGTGACACAGTAACCAATTCCTTTGTACCTTTTATTAGAAAGAAAATGTGGACAAAACACTTATTTTAGAGGATTTAGACATTTTTAAGAGGTGGTGAAAAAATGATTTATTTTCCTAATGAAATTTTTACATTAATTATATGGATCATGCTATTATGTTTTTATTAATGGGTAATCTGTCTTGGTCAATGGTTTCTTTATCATTTGAGAGCATTGCTTTAACATGATGAAACAAGTTTAAACTTTATGTAATGGATCACAACAGCAAATTAATGAAACCACCCAAAATAAATATTGTTTGCCCACAGGGATCTATTAAAATGTTTGAGAGGTTCTCTGTTATCTTCACATTTAATTAATAGTCCTTAAAAAAAGAAGGTGTGATAATGTTGCTCACCATCTAGGTTGGGAATCTCTTGGGAAATGCCTTTCCATAAAACCCAGAAAAGTAGTCAAGCACTCCTGCCTCAAAATTAGAGAAACTCTATGAGATGTGATAAATCCTGAGAGCAATATTTATGAAGCTTCATCCCAGATAAAAAATTGTCTTACCTGTCTAATTAGAATGCATAGTACCTTTTCTTGCTTCAATCAAGAAAAATATTTTTCTTCAACTTTAAGACTGCCAAAATAAATCCCAGTTGGTAAAATCTTCTTAACCCTTTGGTTAAGAAGATTCTGTTCTGAATGAGAACTTTTTTTAAGTATAAGATAATTTCTAAAGTCTCAAGCATTAAGTTAATATAAAAACAAATTTCATCCTAAAGTTTTCCAATCTTTCTAGTGTTTTCTTTTGCCCTGAAAAAGATATCTGGGAGTCAATTTTTGGTCCTACTAATTTCTCTTTACTAATGTATTTGAGATATAAGGTAATTATTTTAAATACAATAAAGGTAAATTCTTTCAGATCTGAGGTCATGTTAACTGTAATTAACATTGGATAAGTGAAGTCAGGTGTATATTTTCCATTCACCCTGTTGTTTTTTTAAATCCAATTTTTGTGTAAATTCTAGAATTCACAGAGATATGACCTTTAGATCATGAAATTCTTAGGTGATTTTAGAACTCTTTTGGAGGGACTGTGTCTTTCAGGCAACTATACACAGCATATTAAGCTATGTATAGGACGCAGTGATGGCGAACCTATGACACGTGTGTCAGAGGTGACACGCGAACTCATTTTTTTGTTGGTTTTTCTTTGTTAAATGGCATTTAAATATATAAAATAAATGTCAAAAATATAAGTCTTTGTTTTACTATGGTTGCAAATATCAAAAAATTTCTATATGTGACATGGCACCAGAGTTAAGTTAGGGTTTTTCAAAATACTGACACCGAGCTCAAAAGGTTCGCCATCACTGGACTAGAGTAAGTATTGTAAGCAGAAAGAAAGGGCAAAACAGACACAGGTTTAGCCTTATTGGAACTTAGAAACTTCCGGAGAGAAAGGGCAGAAACACATAAAATATACATGATGGCAAAAATACCAGAGACTTGGGGGAAAAACATTGCTTGCTACATTTCTATAAAGCTGGAAATTACTAGTAAAGTGTGAGGGGCTGAGAGAGAGAGAGAGAGAGAGAGAGAGAGAGAGAGAGATGTGAAAGAGAAAAATCTATTGATTGCCTTCCGCACAAGCCCCAACCAAGGCCAGGATAGAACCCCCAACCCAGGTATGTGCCCTTGACCAGGATTGGAACCTGTGACCCTTTGGCCCATGGACCAATGCTCTAACCACTGAGAAAACTTGCCAGTGCTATACATTTTAATTTTTTATAATGGCTGCATTTAACAATGGACTAGTAAAATATCCTAAAAATTTCACAATGTGTTATCAAGAGCTAGTATGAGCTGGGTTTCCTAAACCACTGAATTCTGCCCCTTCATATTGCTGTTTCAGAGCGTTCCAGATTTGACTCTTTTCTCTCCTAAATAACTTCTTTTGTAGGAGCTCAGAAAATGTCCTGATCTCAGATGACACAGATATGCTAATGATTCCTACATATTCTTTTCTAGCTCAGATTTTTCTCTGTAAAATTCATGCTTCCAAATAGCTACAGAATTCCTGGATGTAGAGATTTCACTGGCATCTCAGACTTATTACCTCCCAAGTCAGCTCCTGCTCCTGTAGTCATTCTGGGCTCCTCCTTTTATCTCACATCCACATCCAGTCAGTCACCAAATTCTACAATTTTACCTGCCAACTATGTTTTGAGTCTATTATTGTTATTCTTGCTGCCCTAAACCAGAATTCTAAATGGTTTTTTGGCTAAGGGTCTTTCCTTACCTCCACCTCTCTTTTTTCTCCTCTTCCAACTTACTCTCCACACAACCGTTGGAGACATCTACTTAATTGCAGTCTGCCTTATCATTCTCTGCTTACAACCCTTCCCTGATTCCTCAGTGTTTATAGGATATAGACCCAATTGCCTAAGGTGGGAGAAATGCTTTCTGTAATCTGATCAATTTCTCTAACCTCAGCTGGGCCTCCTGTGTACACTTTGCTTTCATAATAATTCTGAACTGCTTCAATTTCTATGCATAGCACATTCGGCTGCCTCTGGACCAGAATTCCATGCAAACCCTTTTTGGCTAGTACAGTGATTCATTTCAGGCTTCACCCCTTCTAGGAAGCCTCCTCTGACCTCTTCTCAATGAGCCAGGGTAGATGGGCTTATTCCAGATATACCAAAATAACCCCTGCATATCTGTCAGTTTAGTTGCTTATCAGGTTATAGTCATTTATTTATATGTCTGTCTGCCTAACCAAAACCAAAAATAAATTCCCCAAGGAAAAGAAACTCTGTACGTAACTAACTATATAGAAAATACTCAAGAAATATTTAAAGGAGAAATGAATGAATAAACCTGAAACATTTTTTAAAAATGTTTCTCAATTTTTCATAGTAGTATATTGTACACCTAGGATTCCAACGTCAGATTTGTTTTCAACCTAAGAGTACTTGAAACAGTTTCATCTGCATCTTCTAATCAAGATCTATTTTTTAAACTTAATTTTAGGACCTTTGCTAATTTTCTTATTATTATTTAGAGTGGTGTTTGTCAAAGGTTTTTTATGGAAGAGCTGAAGCCACACCAGATTGCAAACTAGATCTATATTAAGAAAACTATATCTTTCAGTAAAGGAGACCCTGAACTGTCCTCAGATTTTAGTTCATTTATTCATTCCTCAAATTCAGTGTTCATTGTGTATTAAGATTGCAAAAAAATGTTTTAAACACTGTAGAAGAGATTGGCGAGAAGTCAGAGAAATACAGAAGACAGGAATATATCCTAAGTTAGAAATAACTGACAAGTATTAAGAAAACACCATGAGAATTAGGAGATGAGAGAAGGTTGAATCTATTTGAAGCTGCGGGTATGTGTTAGAAATTATTTGGTTGAGGGACTCTCTTAGGGAAACATTTGCATTAAATCATGTATTTTAGCCATTTTAATGCATATCTTTCTTGCCAGGTTGCATACGGAGGTTCCCATGCTGTGACGTTAGCATAGACTCAGGAAAAGGAAAAATCTGGTGGAATATCAGGAAAACATGCTTTAGGATAGTTGAACACAATTGGTTTGAAAGCTTTATTGTTCTCATGATCCTGCTCAGCAGTGGTGCTCTGGTAAGTAATCTGACACCCAAAGCAATAAGTTGATTGTCAGTACTTAATGAATTGGAAGATAAAAATACCGTAGCAAGTTGTTTGTTTTACGAAAAGGAAAAATCTGGTGGAATATCAGGAAAACATGCTTTAGGATAGTTGAACACAATTGGTTTGAAAGCTTTATTGTTCTCATGATCCTGCTCAGCAGTGGTGCTCTGGTAAGTAATCTGACACCCAAAGCAATAAGTTGATTGTCAGTACTTAATGAATTGGAAGATAAAAATACCGTAGCAAGTTGTTTTACTAACCATTAATCCCTATGATTAGTACCAAGGGTAGAATTTTAGTTCAGGTCAGTAAATACTCACTGAGCACTTCTACATGCAGGGCATTCTTGCTGCCCTGAATGCAAAAATGGGTAAGACCCAGGTAAGATAAGGAACTTGGAGAGCAATTGGGGAAGAAAGGGGTACCAGTAATGAAAGTTTATAAGTGAAGAATGTACTGATAAAGCCTGTAGCAAGAACCATTGTCTGTTTGGGATTTCAGAAAAGTAGATGATGTTTTGCAAGATCTAGCTAGAAAGATTAATAGTAATTTTCCAGTGAGGGGAATGTAGTAAATTGAAAGGAAGCATAAAACAGCATCAGATATACAGGATATTAAAAGTTGGCATACTTAGGAAGTGTTATGGGAGGAAGAGCAAATACAGAGATGGAAGTGGTGGCCAGCGATGCTGTGACAAAGATAGGCAGTGTCAGCTTATGAAGCATCCTGGGTACTATTCTAAGGGAAAATAAACTGCAGTTTTAGGGTGACAGTGGACAAGTTTCTCAGTCTTTTACGTATACCGAGCACCTTCAGTGAGAGTTGAAGGGAATCTGGGAGTTAAGAGCTCCCTGAGCCTTTTCTTAATTTGTTTTTCTTCCCTGCTGACTAACAGAGATGAGCCATTAGAAGCATAGTTCCAGCTGGAGATACCACTGGAAATTCCATTCTACTGAAAGCAGAATTTGCAAGAACTTTATAAATTGCCTCATAGACAGTCTTCATGGATCTGGGATTTGATTTTACTCTTACAAGAAGTTAACCTGTTACTGTTTTGTGTGTGCTGGCGGAAGATGTGAGACTTCCGAGTCAGAGACAAAGGACTTGATTACTCATGGCATAAAAGGCAGCATGAACTTCAACATGTTTGTGTTGGTCCTCGTTGTCCCCAACTCCCATGGGGCCATAGCATGGAGCTAAGTGTACATGGCACACACAGTGGGTTAGCATCACAGCTGACAAGCACTGAGCTTAGGGAACCCATCCTCTTATAACAAGCAGTAAGCAACCTGGCTCTTTGTCCTCGAGGGTAACACCATCTCATCTCTCAAGTTTGCTTGTTGTAAAAACAATCCTGAGAAATGGCCTAGATCAAGAGTAATCCAGCCTTGAATTCTTGGCACACCCAACAAAAACACACAGGGACGTTCAGGGGGGACAGTAAATTGCCTCTCCTAACAATTCTCCTCTCTCAAAAACAGGAGATGAGTACGAAATTGCTACTTCACTTATCAGGTGAAATGCAAGTAGGAGTCTTGACAGTGTCTACATTATCTTGTATTCCTAATGACTAAGGAAGTTTATCCCATGCTGAGTCACATAATATAACTAGTCTCAGAAAGGAGATTACCAAAAAATTATAGAAAAGCTTAGAGTAATGCCTTGTTCAAAATGTCTAAAAAGGAAGATACCATTTTTTGGGGAAATAAATAAAAAGTAATAGCTCTAATTTAGTACATATTTGTTGTATTTCAAGACCTTTATATAGGTGTTCTCCTTTAATTTTCAACAATCCTGTGAGATTATGGATTTTGCTTATTTTACCAATGAAGAAGCTAGTTATATAGTGTTAACAGTTGCTTAATGTCTCAGAGCTAGTAAATGACAGAGTCATAACTAAGGTCAAAGTCAAAGCCACTGTACATTTTACTATTCTGTGGCTCCTCAGGAAGGGGGGTGCATACCAGACAGGTGAGTAAGTGGTAACTGAAATGAGTAATAGTAAAGCCCACACCCCAAGTCAGATAGAGCTCATATAATGCCCTGCTTGTCCCCTTGCTCTCACATCCACAAAATTAGTCCTAGAAGCTAGGAGCCCCATTTCAGGCTTTGGGACTTGCCAAGCAAGGTGTGCTCAGGCAGAGTATTTGGCTTTCAGCATTTACTGGTCCTGCTGTGCACCCCAGGCCCAGGAACAGCACTCTTCTTTGTGACCAAGCCCCTTCCCTATCTTCCGCCATAGTTTCTGTCTGAGTAGCTGGCCTGATTCCTGCAGAACTTGGAGAAGGGAGGCAGAAAAGTCCCGAGGGCTGGAAGTCTCCCCTGCACTTTAATTCCACTGACTTTCAGAACCTCTGCCAGCTGCTGAAACCTTCTTTTAGCATCTTAGTAATCTGCCCATTCTCTCCGTCCCAACTTCTCTGTTTCCTTCAATATTCATACCAACAGTTTGCACAAAGTGCTTGGGATCATTTTTAGGGTATTGATAGGTGAATTTGGAATAAGAAGAATAAGAATGGCACAAGGCCAGGCTTATGGACAGATAGTATTATGTTAATCACTAAGGTTACAGGCCCTTTTGCTTTAATTTTCTTCACCATGGTAAATATTGTTTAAACTTGAAAGAGAAAATTCTTACTACAGACCTGTTTGGGTCAGCAATCATTTTCAATGTCTTCAGTGAGCTCAGGCTCTTTAAGTTTATTCAAATTATTTCCCAAGGAACTTGTGGCTGTGGTTTGTTACTGGGAGAGTGTTAAGGGTGCCACATTCATGGAATGAATATGGGAGTGATTTGTAGAACTGAAGCTTTTAATGAATGATAAAATATTGTGCAAAATTCAAAGAAGAAATCAACCTCTATGTTCTATAGTCATCCTAAGCTCCTGCGCATGGTCATTTAGCAAGCCCTTCTGCTCTTCCTGCTGTGTTCCTGGGGATGCATAAGCATGTAAGACCTGAAGGAGGGGCTCCAAATCCTACTGTTGTAGGAGAGTGCAGGGTGAGAAAGATATAGCAGAGTGGCTGACCCTGGAAACAGGGTCTGAAATTATCATGTCTTATCCAATTTGAAGAGGGATAAAAGAGGAATCAGATGAAGTGGAAGTCCTTGCAAGTGCCAGAGATCTGGTTTTTTTCAGAATATTCAAAATAATTTCATTCCTTTGTGACCCCTTTCTCTTCTCATGACCTCTGGTGACTAGTGGCATGCACTGATGGTGAGAAGTCTAGAACTGGTGTCACACAGTAGCTGTAAACCAGAAGAAACTCAGTTGGCTCATAATAGTATTATTATATTTCAGTGGTTTTCTTCATCAAAATTTTTATTTCCTGTTTTTATTATGAATCATAAGCTTTTAGTTGGAAATGAATAGAAATTTGAATATTATTTCCACAGGCTTTTGAAGATATATATATTGAAAAGAAAAAGACCATTAAGATTATCCTGGACTATGCTGACAAGATATTCACTTACGTCTTCATTCTGGAAATGCTTCTAAAATGGGTAGCATATGGTTATAAAACGTATTTCACCAATGCCTGGTGTTGGCTGGATTTCTTAATTGTCGATGTAGGTACTTTGAATGAAATTTCAAAGAGGATTTCGTGTGATGATTAAGTGTTCTGCTAAGCCTTCACTAATGTTGTATATTATAATTTTGGTTAGCTTTTTGTATTTTCTGTCTATAGGTTTATGCTTTTAGAAATATTAATATAGCCAGTAGATATCTGTGAGGAATAATAAAAGAGAAACTTTTCAACAAATGTAAATTCTTTTCTCTACCATTATAACAATTTACTCTTGCATGTGTTTTTTGCAATCAGAGAAGATGTGATTTGGATATCATTCCTGTTGGTAATATGAACAGAATGAACAATTGGAAAGTAAGGGGTGGGAATGGAAAAGGGCAGAAACACAGGTTAAAAAGATAAAATACTGATTTTTTTTTTACTATATAAAGTTAGAAGATAAGGCGATGGGTGCATCAAGTTGTCTTTGTTAGCTAAAAGTTATATAAAAATGGTAGTTAGTACTAAAGCAAATAACTCCATGTTAGAGCGAAGAGGGTGTGGAATTTCAAAGTATGTATCCTAATGACAATGAATGGGAAAACCAAAATTAGTCACAGCTCTTATCCCCATTCAAACACCCAACTTACCATTCATCTCTAGAGTGGTGGTGGAGCAGAGAAATTGGCGTTAGTAATTTCAAATAACAAATTCACAGAACTGTTGAGTACTTGGATGAAAGAAAATACATCAAAATGCTTCAGTTTATGTATTATTTTTAACAAAGCAAAAATATTTTTTAGTCATCATCTTGAAATAGTCAGGAAACAGATCCTAAAACAGCTTGTGAGATCAAGGCATCTCACATAGAAATTAAGTGGTACAACCCATTATTGTCAAGTCATTCTTATTTTGTGTACTCTAATTATTTTAGTTTATATTTTCTTGATATAATTTAATTATATAAAATAATGTAATTGTTATATGATATTCTATATTATTTAAAAAGGCTTCCTTAAATTAAGCTATGACCTCAAACTCCTAATTTTATTTTTCTCAGAATGAATTATTTCTTCATTCTTATATTAATTCTCCTAGATTTTCCAAAATCTAGTCTTTGTTGTTAAGAAAGAAAGATTCTATAATAAGTCATAGTTTTTAGAGATTTTTTTCCCATCTGATGTCTGGAATTAGAAGACAACATGCAAATTTTTAGAGTACCAACAAGTGCTCTAACATTTAACCAAGAGTTCGCATTATGAAACTTTTCAGAAAGGGTAAATCAATGCAACAGTATTCATAGATATCAAAATTATATGTAAGCATGACTATAAACAACAAAATCTGACTGCAAAATTAAGCCAAAACTAATTATATCTACTCTAAAGTTCAGTTTCTCAACTGTTAAACTCTAACAGCTCAATGTATTAAATATTAAAAGTAATAACAACTTTTTTATTTTCTATATAGGTGATATGCAAAAAAATTTTTTCCCAAGGTATACATAGCACCTCTTATGCGCTCTTGGGCTTTCTAGTTTTTGATGGCTTATATTAATGACTTCATATTGTTTGTTTTTATATTCGCCTTTTATGTATATGTTACCTAGTTACTGCCTAGGATGCTTTTGTAATATAATAGTTTTAAAGAAAGGCTAACCAAAATAAGAAAAAATGATAAAAGAAATTTAGGTTATTTCTTTCTCTTAACCTGTAACTATGATGGTTCTTTTAAAAGTTATTTTAAAATATTTAAGATATTCAAAAACCTTTAAAATGTTACTATAAACATGTTATTTTTATCACTCCACTTAGGAAATAAAAGTTTACAAGTAGAATTGAATTTCTTTTAAATTAAGAAAGAAATATAGCCATAATAACAAATTACTTTTTGTATTTGAAAATATGAAGTGGTGATATGAAGGGTTATGTAATAAGCAGAACTTGGGGAGGTATGTAGCTTCGATTTGAAATATTATTTAATATTTTGAAAAAACAGTAAATAAGTATTTATCTATAATTATATAACATATTACACATATATTTGATATGGAATGTTTCTATAATGTAACATGGAGAGCAAAGTTGCACACAATATTCTTGCTGGTAGAGATGAAAACTAGGGATGTAGATTTGAGGGAGGAGCTGAGATTTTTTTTAATTTTTCAAAGATTGAGCAACTTATCTAGTCTAGTTTTTCTCAAAGTGTGATTCTTGAACCAACATCATTGGCACATATAGGTGGGAACTTATTAGGGATACAATTCTCAGAACCCACCTAATATCTACTGAATCAGACACTCTGGTGTTGGGACCCAGCATACTGTTGTAACGAGCCCTCCAGATGATTCTGGTGCATATTCAAGTTCCTGAACCACTGATCTGATTTGATATTCAGAGAATGGACTTGTTTGATTTCTGCAGGCTTTTTTATTATTTGAAACTTAATTGAACATTATTCATAAGTATGAGCATATATAGTGTGTGTGTATATATATATACATATATATATGCATATTTAGGTAAATGGATGTTTATGCATATATACTAGTATATTCTCAGTTATAGACTATACTGTAGTTTTCTCAATAATTTTCAGCTGTTATATTCAATATAATAACCCTATCACGAAATCATGATTCTTCACATTGCTTTTATATAAGGTTTATATTAAAGTTTAGATGTAGTTGAGTTAATTCCATATGCTCTTATGAATTAGCTTTAGAATCACACATTTTGTTATGTCCTGGGTTTTATTTCAATTAAAATTTTTATAGCTGCTCTCATTAAATGTTCAGAATTAATATGCAAAAGTACATAACCATGGACTATCAAAGTGTGAAAGGTACATGTGATTTTTTTCAGATATAAGAAATAACTTACTTTCCTTCTATTGTTGCATTTTATTTTGGTTAACCTTCCTTTCTATCTATTTCCTTGCAAAGCATTCCTCTTACCCATTGTTTTAGGCAATGACTAGATAACTTGATATATAAAATTATATTGTTCTTGTTGAGCTGCTCTTAGTGATCTTTCATGATTATTTCATTCAAATAATTAATAAAAATTTTTTTTGCAGGTTTCTTTGGTTACTTTAGTTGCAAATACTCTTGACTACTCAGACCTCACCCCCATTAAATCCCTTCGGACACTTAGAGCTTTAAGACCTCTAAGAGCTTTATCTAGATTTGAAGGAATGAGGGTAAGAAAATACTAAACTTTCTAACATAATTTGTTTACACTTTTATAATATTCTTATTTTATAAATGGAGTATAAAATGTGAAAAAATATGTTTTAAAATTAATAATTATATTCTTATTTTATAAATGGAGTATAAAATGTGAAAAAATTAATATGTTTTAAAATTAATAATTATGGGCTGTTTCTATTTACACATGCATATAAGTATATGTATATATATGAACTACTTATGTATATAAGTGTGTGTGCATGTGCATATACACTCAATTGTTTAGTGCATATGTTTAACAAAGAATAAATCAAATATTATTAGGCAATGATCCAAATAAGTAGCTTTTCCCTTCTAAAATAGAAATCTTCCCTATGCTAGAAGATCAAGTGAAGGGGACACTGTTAGTCCTGAAAACATCTCTCATATATAAGTCATCAAGGACTTGCCTGTATCAGGTGCTCAAATAATATTTTGTAAAGAACTACCTTAGGTATGGGGGCATAAGAAAAAAAAGAAAGTGAAGTAGCATCTGCCATACTTTTAATTTCATCCTTAAAAATAAATATTTCAATAAAAGTAAAATTGTCTCCAAACTATATCTGAGAAAACTAAAGCTCTGACAGTTTCCATAATTTGCACTAGGCTGCATAGCACCAGAAAAGAGATTCATTTTACAAAGGCAAACAAGGTGAGATAAATGATGACTACCAGCAACCTAATTTTAAGGGCTGTACAAACCAGCAAGTTCTTTCTAAAATACACAGAGGACAATGACTTTAGTTTCTCTACTTAGTCTATATCCATACTGTTGTTGCTCTCCTCATTTTCTTCTTTTCTAGATTTATACCTGTTTTCTCATGCCTCTGTTCTCTTGGCCGGGAATCATCCCTCATTCATCAATGTAGCAGATAAATACCTACCCATTCTTTAAGCCTCAATTAAAAATGTGCCATGTCTGCCCACCACCAGGCATAATTAGGCATCCTTTCTCTAAGTTCAGATACATATAATCCTTATTATCTTATATTTATTTATCAGACTTCCTCTCTTCCTATAGTCTCCGAACAATTTAACATGCAGATCAGACTAGCTCCCTGCTTCCCTAAATGTGCTCTACTGATCAGCTATCAGCGTCATCAGAACTGATTAGAAATACAAATTCCCAGGCTCCACCCCAGACCCAACTGGTTCAGAAACTCTGGGATAGGGCTCAGAAATCTGAAGCCTCCGGTGAATATTAGCGATGGTTTAGCCTAGCAAATCTTCGTTATTATTCCTGCTACCCTATGACTGTCACCTCTGCTGCTTAATGCACCCAGTGTATGATGGATCCATGTATATGAGAGGTCCTGATTCTATAAAATAAATTTCATAAATAAAATTGAAGTACTTTTTCTCATGAGAATTGAAAAATTACAAGTTACATTTTATACAGAAATATGGTTTTGAATTTATTGACATTACCTCCCTTTTTGAGCATTAGCAGAATGCTACAATTTATCCAGAACTTAAGATGGATCCCTGAACTTGAGCAGACGTTATACTGAGTTTTATGAACAAATAACATACTTTCCCCTACAAACTTACTTCCCTCAGTGATTAACCCAGCCCATTATTTTACCGTTTTCTTTGTTCTTTATCTATGATAATAAAAGCATAATATGCTAATTAGACCAATTGTCCTTCCAGATGTCCTCTTGGACGACCTTCCAGATGAAGTCACAGGGGCAGGGGCCGAGGCAGAGACGGCCGCAGCGGGGTGGGGGCCAAGCCCCTTGCACAAATTTCGTGCATTGGGCCTCTAGTCTATAATACAAGTGAATAGTTTAATATATTTGGAAGGGAAAACATGTCTATTTTATCACATTTATTAGGCATGTTAAAAAGGAGATGTTTCTTCATGCTGTGTCATTTTGAAAAAGAAAGTAAATAATGATTTGCAGCATTTTGTAATCTTGAGGTTTGACTGAGTAGGGACAATGGTCATGGAGAGATAGATAGGGGAACAGTATTTCTTCTTTGGCATCTGCCATGAAATAGTAATCATACAGTGCCACAGGAACATAGAGGTGGGTGTAGCTGCCCAAGGTCATCTGGGAAAGCTTTGCCAGGAAGTGACCTTGGGCCATGACTGAGAGAGGGGGCCCCAAGACACAAGCAGGTCAGCATTCCAGGCAGAGATGCTACATGGCAGAGAAGCACGAAGTCCCGTGTGCAAGGCACATGTGAGCAACGTGAAGGATCAGTGTGCCTAGCTCAGTGGTCAGCAAACTCATTAGTCAACAGAGCCAAATATCAACAGTACGACTGAAATTTCTTTTGAGAGCCAAATTTTTTAAACTTAAACTATATAGGTAGGTACATTGTTATTAACTTAATTAGGGTACTCCTAAGGCTTAGGAAGAGCCACACTCAAGGGGCTAAGGAGCCGCACGTGGTGTAAAACAACTCCATTTATTATCTCACACTTCTGTATGTCAGAAGTCCAGAATGGTGTGGCTGGGATCTTTGCTCAAGGTTTCACAAGGCTGGAATCAAAATGTTGCCCAGGTTGAATTCCTTCATGGAGGTCTGAATAAAAACCTACTTTCAAGCTCACTCAGGGGGTTGGCACATTCAGTTCTGTGTGGCTCTAGGACTGAGGTCCCCCTTTCTTTGACACTTGAGCCTCTCCATCTTCAAGCTAGCAACAGCAGGTTGGATCCTTCCTGTGCTTCCAATCTCTCTGCCTTCCTCTTCTGCTTTTAAGAGCTCTTATGATCACACAATCCAGGTTTATCTAGCTGTTTTAAGGTTAACGGATTAAAAACCTTAATTACAACTGCAAACTCACCTTTGCCATGTACTATAACATATTCATCGGCATAAAACCAGAGTTGAGGTCATAGGGGTCAAAATTCTGCTTCCCACAGCTTTTGTATCAACCCCTTCACTCCATTCCAGCTTCTGGAAACCTTTGATCTGATTTCTGTCCCTATAGTTTTATTTTTTCCCATAATGTCATGTAAATAGAATAATACCATATGTCGCCTTTTGAGTCTGTGTTGTTTTTTTTTTCCCTCTCAGCGGAAGGCCCTTGAGATATATCCACAATGTTACACAGATAAATAGTTCCTTTTTATTGCTGAGTAGTATTTCATTGTATGGATGTGTCACAGCTTGTTTCACCTACTGATGAGAGGGTCCAGGCACAAATACAGCCTAAATATATGAGTAGTGCTCACATTCAGTTTAACAGAATAGCACTATGGTGCTATTCTTCCTGACCTAGTGCTCTGAAGCTACTTTTGGTTGATGATTTTCCCTCCAAACACAGGACTAGATCTTCTTCAGATTTCTTATGGTTCTAGAACAGTGGTCGGCAAACTCATTAGTCAACAGAGCCAAATATCAACAGTACAACGATTGAAATTTCTTTTGAGAGCCAAATTTTTTAAACTTAAACTATATAGGTAGGTACATTGTTATTAACTTAATTAGGGTACTCCTAAGGCTTAGGAAGAGCCACACTCAAGGGGCTAAGGAGCCGCACGTGGCTCGTGAGCTGCAGTTTGCTGACCACGGGCCTAGCTGATAAGCACACAGGGGAGGCTAGCAAGAAATGAGGATGAAAAAGTAGGCTTGAAAAAGAGTTGGCCACTTTGAACTGTATTCTCTTAGCCTGTTCCTCCTAACTTTTGTATACTGTATGAATCTCATGAAACTATGAATCATCTCTCCGTAAAGAAAGCAAACCCATAATGTTTTTAATAGGATTTCATGCCCACATAGAATCTCTATGGATCCATTGACCCCAGGATAATAACTATTGTTCTGGACCAGGGGTCAACATACCAAAGCCACAGTTGTAAAGGGAGTGTTGTTGGATTTCAGCCATGCACATTTGTGTATACTCTTACTACAGTGGCAGAATTGAATAGTTGCAATAAAGATCATATCACCCTCAAAGCCTAAAACTATTTAAGAAAATGTTTGCCAACCCCTGCTCTAGACAATCTCAAAGGTAATCAGAGACCCTTAATGTTTCACCAGTTAAAGATGACTTAAAAGCTTGCTTGATATATTGCAAAAAAAAAAACAAAAAACAATGGGAGCACAATGCTTAACAAATTAGTCTTTTACACATTTGCACACAAATTTGGACTAGAGCTGAGGTATCTGAAGACAGGTAGGTTTTGAAGGACCGGGTAATTAAGAAAATCTGAGAGTGATAAATGCTGCAATGGTCGCCATGCAGGAAAACTGGAGTGGCAAGAGGCACTGGTGATCAATAGCAATGGAAATGCTTAAAAGCAGGAAAAAAAGTATTAAAGATAAATTACACTTCTTTTCTGTTTTAACTAAGGCCCAGCACTATCTATATTTAGCCAAGGACCTACAGAAAGTATTTTTGGAGTCGGAATAATAAATTTGAAAAGATTGCTCTCGTTTTGCAGACAAGGAAACAGAGGTCCCAAGGTCTTAACTGAATTCACATACCACACAACTAGCAGAATCAATTAAATCTAGAGGGTTCATACCTCTCAATGATTCTTAATCTTAACTCCAGCTAATACATACCAGCAATTTTTCTATATGGGAGAATTTTAGCACTGGTAATACTAGGACTGTAAACCTTTAACTGTACATTTTATTTATTTTTTTATGATTTATGTTTATAAATTTCTTTTTTTCTAGAGTATGCAGATTTTACGACTTCATCTTACATGTATCAGGTTTTGGTTTATTATTTTTTATTTACTCGTTTCATTTATTTAAGCTTTCATGGCATCTTAGTTATTTTGTTTTGTATTGTTACTCATAGTTTCACTGTGTGCTCATGTATTTTTGTAAACATGTTTATCACAGGCGTCTTGTCTTGTTTTGTCTTGCTTAGCATACTGCTGAGCACATAGTAGGCATTCAATTAACATATGTTGATTGCTTTGATTTGATGTCTTAAACATTTAAGGGTGGCTTTTCTAATTTCTCTAATTCTGCATTTTGTTTCATTAATGTTGCCCGTTTGACAGTTTTATGAATCCTAATCATTCTTTTCTTTCTTTGAATACCAGGTGGTCGTGAATGCGCTCATAGGTGCAATCCCTTCCATCATGAATGTGCTACTTGTGTGTCTGATATTCTGGCTGATATTTAGCATCATGGGAGTAAATTTGTTTGCGGGCAAGTTTTATGAGTGTGTCAACACCACAGATGGGTTACGGTTTCCTACAAGCAAAGTCCAAAATAAATCCGAGTGTTTAGCACTGATGAATGTTAGTCAAAATGTGCGATGGAAAAACCTGAAGGTGAACTTTGATAATGTTGGACTTGGTTACCTGTCTTTGCTTCAAGTTGTAAGTGACCCCTTTCATGAATGCTTGATATTGTAAGGGACCCTGACAGACGTCATTATTTTAAATAATCTGCTAACTAGAAGTTAAAGATAAAGTACTTTGTGACTTTAAAAAGAGACTTGGTGTCAACTAGAACAATTGCCTATAAAAATGAGTAAAAATCGTAAGTTCTTTTGTACTTGAGAGTTATTGCTCCATAATTGACTTGTTGGTGTCATTTGGCCCCTCACCATTGTACCATCTGAATATTGCTTCAAAATGAATAGTCATTTTTCTGAACTGACAGTTTTGCACTACATGGGAATGAGAAAGACTTCTCATTAGCACAGAGCATCTTTAAGAAATGGAGATAAATTGTTTCCTGCCTTTTTTATAAAATTCTCCCCTACCTCTAGAAAAATAAAAATCATGTGCAAAATTTTCAGGAATTGTAATAGCCTGGAAATAACTGAGTAGGACTAAGATTTAGAACATGACCCCAGAATGTGTCCCTTTTTTTCTTGACATAGTACCTTTATATTAAATTGGTATTTTGAAATACAACAAAACTTAGTGATTTGATATTACTTAATGCATGTAACATTAAATGGACTAAACTCATGTGTTGCTGCTTTAAAGTATGAGCTTCAAATTCAGATTCTATAAATGTTATATTTGCAGGCAACATTTAAGGGATGGATGGATATTATGTATGCAGCTGTTGATTCTGTTAATGTAAGTATTGGTCAACATTAAAATAAAATCTACAATTTTAAAAAGCTCCTTAGTTTAGTTTAGCCATTTTCAAACAGTAGCAACAAGGAGTCCTTGGTATGTACACACAAACCAAAAAACTTCCACCTAACAGTAGCCTAGTGACTAGGTATGCAGCATTTGGAGACAGACCTTGACTCCAGTTCTCGCTCTATCATATCATGCAAGCTGTGCAACTGAATCTGAACAAATTCCCTCTCTGAGTGTGTTTATTGATTATATACAGAAAAATAATTCAGTGCCTACTTCATGGGGATCCAACATGAAAATGCAAGTAGAGCACTTAGCACAGCCTGGAAATAATAAGTGCTCAGTAAATAAAGTTTATCAAAATAAAAATGAAATAACGGATTTTATGAATAGTTTTTATTTTTATATTTTTAAAATTTTTTCATTCATTTCAGAGAGAGGAAAGGAGAAGGGGAGAGAGAGAGAAACATCAATGATGACAGAAAATCATTGATCATCTGTCTCCTGCATGTCCCCTACTGAGGATCAAGCTGCAACCCAGGCATGTGCCCTGACCAGAATCAAATGGTGCCAACCATTGAGCAACACCAGCCAAGACAATTTTATATTTTAAAGTGGCATGGAAGCGTTTTCAGTGGTTCTCAACCTTCTGGCCCTTTAAATACAGTTCCTCATGTTGTGACCCAACCATAAAATTATTTTTGTTGCTACTTCATAACTGAATGTTGCTACTGTTATGAATCATAATATAAATATCTGATATGCAGGATGGTCTTAGGCTACCCCTGTGAAAGGGTCGTTCGACTGCCAAAGGGTTCGCGACCCACACGTTGAGAACCGCTGGTTTATATGAAATAACTTCCACACTAAGAAAGCTAAATCCAGTGAAGACATTTCTGTAATTAAATGAAAACAAAAATAAAACAAAATTTATGTAAATATGCTATCATCTCTTCTACAGTTTTTTTCTGGAAATAAAAAAACATACTTTAGGTCATTTTGTTACTAAATTGTCCTACCAATGTGAGAACAAGTACTCTATATGATTAAGCCCTTTGTAATTATTTGAAGGTTATATTCATGTATTTAGTGAGCATGTAATAAATACTTAATGTTGGAAAATTTTTTAAGAATGATTTTGTTGAACCTCACTAATATGGCTTCTGAAAAAGCTAATTCACTAGAATAGCATTGTTTGGATTACCTTATGAAACCATGTGAAAAAGGAAAGTGATGAATGTATTGTCAACATACTAACTTTTGTTAATTACTTCTAATTTTGTAGGTTGACAAGCAACCCATATATGAATCCAACCTCTACATGTATATTTATTTTGTCATCTTTATCATCTTTGGGTCATTCTTCACTTTGAACTTGTTCATTGGTGTCATCATAGATAATTTCAACCAACAGAAAAAAAAGATAAGTATTTTAAGTTTCTTTCATTGCACTGAAAAATAGGAACAATTATTTTTCCAAAAAATATAGTGTGAAATTTAATTTTATATCAATTAGTAATTATCTTCATTAGAACTTCATTTTTTTAAACAATTGGCCAGTGTATAGTTATAGATATATTTAATCTCATTTATCTCTGCACAGAAAGTAATCTTCTAAGTCAGAACTATTTTTAAACAATATGACAACTATTCTGTTTTTTTCGATGTTCCCTGTAGAGGATTGAATAATTAAGAAAAAGTAATGCACTAATTATTTATTGAAAACGCATTTCACAAATGTTACTTTCTTCCGTTCTGAGCCACTGTTCTGTGTGGTATGTCTAGGGCTGGTGCTTGAGGAAAAACAACATAAGATATGCTCCTGAGCTCAAGTTTATATTATAGCAGAAGATGTGATACATGTATTAGAAATGAAGATGTATTGAATATGGCTAGTGAGGCATCCCAGGAGATTTCTGTTTTAACTATTGGAACATTTTATAATCTCCCCTTAGTTTTCTCCCATCCTTCCTTATGTTGCCAACTAGGGTATGAATCATCAAAAAAAGATAAAATCTGCACTTTGACTTTTTCTTCTAAGTCAGAATTCTCTTCCCAGTGTTTTCATAGCTTTTCTTGGTAAATTCTTGATATGCTATGGTAATCAGCCCCCATCAGTATGCAATAAAGGATCTAGGCTTCTCTTGACATTGGTATGAAGGCTCTCTCTCATGCCTACTGTCAATAGATCAGATGAATACTAAAATTACATAAAGACTGCATATCAACTAGAGGGGAAAGGTGAATTAGAAGACTCTAAGACAGAAAGGGGAGTCTGGTTATTATATAGGCATTTGATAAATCTTTTAAGATACAATATAATAGAAAGCTGAATATTCCCTAACCCCAAAAAACTAAAGAGAAACCATAACCAGATCATCTTTAACTCCAGGATCCTACAAGTTAAGTAAGGATTTCAGAACTAAATAATTATTACATGTAATACATATACTTTATATATGCACATTATATTAAGTATGGAGAGTCATGTGCCTACACATAGGTAATCCTTTAAGACAGGTTTTATGTATAGCTACATTGCACATAATAAACTGCATTTCATTTCTATATTAATACATTTTCAACCTGTCTTAATAATCTGAGGAAAAATTTAGACAATGATTCTGGTTTTAACTAGATTTCTTTTTTTTTTTTTTTACCTTGGAGGTCAAGACATCTTTATGACAGAAGAACAGAAGAAATATTATAATGCAATGAAAAAGTTGGGATCTAAGAAACCAATATATATATATACATATATATATATATGTATATATATATGTATATATATATTTTTAGCATGTAAATTTTCAAATTATTTTTAATTCAACTTTAATATACAACTTTGTCTTAAGCATAAATGTTTAGCATTAATTTTGAAAAAAATTAGAACAAAATTGCTATTTGGAACAAAAGTCCTTATAAAATTTAATATATGTATTTTAAGAACTGTATCTTTTTTTGAGTGCTTAACAAATATATTATTATTATTATGTTAGCCAGCTCCACATCTCCCAGTCCACATTTTAGTCTCCAAATAGCAGTAATGATTCTGTAGCTCTTACTATGAGCTAGGCACTGTTCTAAGAACTCTACATATTTTAACTCATTTAATTCTTACAATAACTCTTATGAGGTAGAAATTATTATTATCTCATTTTATGGAGTCCGAAACAGGCTCAGAGGAGGTCAAACAATTAGGGAGGGCTAGAGTTTGAGAATTGAACCTAGATAGTTGGTTTCTAGAGGCTGAGCTGAGATGTGAGAGGGTTAAGCACTGTATCTTAATATTCCTTCTTAATTTTTAATTTTTCTATAAAAATGGAAAATAATTACATGTGCATTTACTTTTATCATAGCTACACAACTTATTCCTGCAGTGGCCTGTAGAATATGAAAACGAATGTACTTTAGATTGAATATAGCATACTAGGGTGGATACACTTAACAGTCAATGTAAGTATACAAGGCTAACTGAATTACCAGTCTGATATATTGAAAGACAACAACAAAATGTTTCATTTACTCTGACTTTGATTTAACCCATTAATAATATTTCTTGTAGAAAGCACAAACCTATGACCAGGGATAATTTATGCAAGTTTTGAAGACTGATACATTTTTTAAAAATGTTTTACTAATGTAATGATTAGTGGATACTACTTGTTAAGTTTACTCTATATTCCATTTTATTCTTGTTTATTTGCAGAACAAATTCCAAGGATGTATATTTGACCTAGTAACAAACCAAGCTTTTGATATCAGCATTATGGTTCTTATCTGCCTCAACATGGTAACCATGATGGTAGAAAAAGAGGGACAAAGCCCATACATGACTAATGTCCTCTATTGGATAAATGTGGTTTTCATTATCCTCTTTACTGGAGAATGTGTGCTGAAACTGATCTCCCTCAGACACTACTACTTCACCGTAGGATGGAACATTTTTGATTTTGTGATTGTGATTATCTCCATTGTAGGTAAGTCCATTTATTAACCAGATTTTTATATTGAATGAAACTAAACTCACACATGCTCAGAGCAGGTCCTGAATTCTTGAATATAAATTTACTTTTGAGTAAGTTAAATGAAAGAATGAAGGAATCTTAAAAAAAAAAAAAAACTTTACAAAGCAACACCTTCGTGTCAGAATTTCTGAGTTCTCACTGCAGGCCTTAAAGCCTCAAGTTTTCTATTTGTTGGGAGCACATAATACCACTTGATCCAGTATTTGATTTCCAAGATTACCCTTCACAGTGGTAGCAATTGCTTCTATATGTAGGTATATCTGAGAAGACCAATGCAGAGTCTGAAATCATTTCCACTTTTAGCATATATGAGAGCTGCCCTTTGATGAATGATAATGTTAATAGCCAGATTATTGGTGACTCTTCATGAAAATCCTTTCTGAAGTCAAAGTAAAGTTAAGGTCTCAAGAAATATCATCTTCATTTCTTATGGCTTTATATTTGGCAAGTCTACAAAACATGATCATTTCTCAGCCAACCCCAGTCATGTCTATGAATGTCAGTACATGATTTTATACTTCCTTCCCTTTTCATTTTCATCACTATTTTTATATTCTTCTGCTCATTCATTACCTGTACATGCCCTGCCCAGTATTTTAGGATTGCATTTATTTTCGAATTATAAATTCTAGGAACGGATTGAGGATATCATAAATTGGAAACAACATAAAATTCTTCACTATGTGGTTATTTTGACAAAGCATTTTACAACTATAACAAATTACTTAAGAGAAGCATCGAACAGACTGTCAAACCTCAGAGGGAAGGCAGAGGGGGTGGGGTGGTTAGAGATCAACCAAAGGACTTGTATGATGCATATAAGCATAACCAATGGTCATGGACACTGGGGAGGTGGGGGCATGTCCTGGGGGTGGGAGTGGCCGGGGAGTGGTCGATGGAAGTAAAAGGAGACATATGTAATACTTTAAACAATAAGAAAAAGAAATTACTTATTTGTCATGTGTATGGAAATATTTTCATGACATGAAGTGACTAAAATAGATTACAAAAAAAATGCTTTTGTGAAACATGATTACATTCATGTGTGTATGTATGTGTGTGTGCTTGCATAGAAAACTGTGGAGTGATACTCAACAAAATATTAACAATAGTTATGGTTGGTGATGTTTCAGGTGATTTACATTTCCGTTTTAGCATTTACTGTATTGCTTGAATTTTCTACATAGTAGGCATTATTCTCATAATTAAGAAAATTATTGTGGAGTGAAAAATTTCAATGCCCATAAACTTAGTGAAGGAGGGAAAATGTTACTGTAGTAAGTCTAATCATTTTTATATGGTATTGCTCAATACTCTAATTGCTATGAAATTTTTTTCAATAAAATGACAGTCCTGAAATTGTAAAAGATACACTAGCAGATAAAGCTATTTAGAGTCTAGATTTTCTATAGCATGGAAATGTAAATTTTTTATTTTTATTCTTTCCCTCCTCATCAGGCATGTTTCTGGCTGATCTGATAGAAAAATATTTTGTGTCCCCTACCCTGTTCCGAGTGATCCGTCTTGCCAGGATTGGACGAATCCTACGTCTGATCAAAGGGGCAAAGGGGATCCGCACGCTGCTCTTTGCTCTGATGATGTCCCTCCCTGCGTTGTTTAACATCGGCCTCCTGCTCTTCCTGGTCATGTTCATCTACGCCATCTTTGGAATGTCCAACTTTGCCTATGTCAAGAGGGAAGTTGGAATTGATGACATGTTCAACTTTGAAACCTTTGGCAACAGCATGATCTGCCTGTTCCAGATTACCACCTCTGCTGGCTGGGACGGGTTGCTAGCACCTATTCTTAATAGTGGACCCCCAGACTGTGACCCTAAAAAAGTTCATCCAGGAAGTTCAGTTGAAGGAGACTGTGGCAGCCCATCTGTCGGGATATTCTATTTTGTTAGCTACATCATCATATCCTTTCTGGTTGTGGTGAACATGTACATCGCTGTCATCCTGGAGAACTTCAGTGTTGCTACTGAAGAAAGTGCAGAGCCCCTGAGCGAGGATGACTTTGAGATGTTCTACGAGGTTTGGGAGAAGTTTGACCCCGATGCTACCCAGTTTATAGAATATAGAAAACTCTCTGACTTTGCAGCTGCCCTGGATCCTCCTCTGCTCATAGCAAAACCAAACAAAGTCCAGCTCATTGCCATGGATCTGCCCATGGTCAATGGTGACCGGATTCATTGTCTTGACATCTTATTTGCTTTTACAAAACGTGTTTTGGGTGAAGGTGGAGGGATGGACTCTCTTCGTTCACAGATGGAAGAAAGGTTCATGTCAGCAAATCCTTCTAAAGTGTCCTATGAACCCATCACAACCACACTAAAACGAAAACAAGAGGATGTGTCTGCTACTGTCATTCAGCGTGCTTACAGACGTCACCGCTTAAGGCAAAATGTCAAAAATATATCAAGTATATACATAAAAGATGGAGACAGAGATGATGATTTGCCCCGTAAAGAAGATACAGTTTTTGATAAAGTTAATGAGAACTCAAGTCCAGAAAAACCAGATGCAACCCCATCTACCGTCTCTCCACCTTCCTATGACAGTGTAACAAAACCAGACAAAGAGAAATATGAAAAAGACAAAACAGAAAAGGAAGATAAAGGAAAAGATGGCAAGGAAAGCAAAAAATAGAGCTTCACATTTAATACACTGTTTACAGCCTGTGAAGGTGATTTATTTGTGTCAATAAGACTCTTTTAAGGAGGTCTATGCCAAAACTTTTTACCAAAATATTCTCAAAGTCAGTGCAGTCACTAGCTCTGATTCCTTAAGATAGGTGGGCAGCATTAGCAAATGGCTATTTTTGCACTGGTAAATGATTCTGTAAGAATTGTAGGGTAACTCTCTAGGGATTATTGATTACAGCAGGCAAAGGTAATTTAATTTTATTTGCTTTTAATAAATCACAAGACCATGTAGGAAATGTTCACACCTGTCTTGTCATCTTTTCACAAGATTGTAAACATTCATATTTCCCATGCAAATACACACACACACACACACACACACACACACACACACACATGCACATATCTATATTTGGACATCTACAAAAGTATTTTGTCTTGGCTCTGCCATGAAATACCCTGATAGAAGGAATGGACATTAGTAATGAGTGTTTAGTTAAAACATGTTGGTGTTAGGGAACAAAACACTTTTATCCATGTACAGAGGTCATTCTATATTTTGAGGTGCTTAAATTTATTCAATATTGCATCAGAACCAATTTATATGTACCTATAAAATGCTATGGAATTAAAAACATGTGTAGGCTATTCATTTAAACAAATACTTTTTATTTATCTTGACTCATGTAACAACCAGAATTAAGATTTACCTTTAGAGTATTGTGCTTTATAGCCTGTCTTTTTTATATCCTTCTTAGTTCATACAACCAAAGAACATGAAAAATTATTCCAAGTACTACAAATCACATCCCTCGAAAGAAAAAAAATGAAGATAATTGAAAAAAGAGGCAATGGAAGAAAGCTTTATTTACTATTACTTATATAATCTCACACTACACTATGCTGCCCAAAAATACCAATAATGACACAACTTTTCATCTCTCTTGTCACATTTTTTTCTGCTGTCTCATGCACTATTGTTTAGTCATTCTTTAGCACTAGCAAAATTGTTATTTCCCTTCAATGAAGTGCTTCCTGATATGCAGATCCCTATTTAATACCATTGTACATGACTGGAGCACAGTATTTACTCCATCACCTCTATACCATCCTAAATGTGTGTGGCAAACTTTGAAGTCATAATATAAGACAAACTTTCAACCCAAAATTGTCTTTAGAATTAACAAAAAAGCATTTGACTGGGATTCTTGCCAACTTGCTTTCTTGTCACTTAATTTACTTTCCTAATTTGTACAAGCAATCCTTTTAGATGGCTAATCTTTCATCTGAAAATGAGGAGGATGTCACTTTGCACTTAAAATTCCATGACTATGAGGTATATTATGCATCAATCAATAAAGTACTCTGAGTTTATAACTTACTGAGCACATAATTCATTTTACTTTAGCTGGTGTCTTCTTACCAAGGGTTATAAATCTAGCTCTTAAGAAATTCTTGTTAATAGTGGCTTGAAAACAATGGCCATGATGAAGTTTTTCATCATTTCATTTCAGGAATATGAGGTCTTTCTCCTACCAAGTTTTACAGTTTTAAAAATTGAGTTATGTAAGGAGAAAGTAGTTTTTTTTAGATTTTGTGCGAGTTTCATTCTAGAAGATACTTCATGCTTTCTTAAATTAAAAGGGAACATGAATTATATTTCTGTAATCAGTACTTAAACATATATTTTGTTGTTATGGCTAGTTAAAAAGAAAGGATTTTTAAACATACCTATAGAGATGAAGAGGTATGGGTAGAAAATGAGAGACAGAAAGGAAAGACTAAGAAACATAGATATGGGAAAGTCAGATAGAAACAGACATTTCCACAGAACTTCCTATCTAGAAAATTTTTTAATTCTGATGTATTTTATAATGCCCATGATGGAGATTATCACTTGTAGACATTTGTCATAAGGTACATATGAAATTAAATCTAGGGCCAAAGATTCTTTACATCTATGTTCAATCATTCATCTTTGATTATTTGAGCCACTTTTCAATTTAATATGAAAGATACCATGCAGTGTTTTCCTAGATTCTGTAGAGCATTGCATCACATACCTGCTAAGCCTATTAAAAATACATTTTGACAATTTAATTAAGGAACCATACAAAATATGTTATATTTGTAAGATTTGTAATACATTAAATTAATAAATTAATATCACCTTAAATGTGAAGTAAGTCTACCCTTATTATTTTAAACACGTATAAATGTAACTGCATTTTGCATATTTATAGACTATAGTATAAAAAGATGTGTGGTGGGCAGGTTTATGTGGGATTTACTCTCAATGTTTTTACATGTCTTGATTTTTATGTAAAAGAAAAAATATTGGCAACTGATTCCTCAACAGTTTCTTCTGAGCATTTCAAAATATGATAAAGTTGCTCTTTCTCCTATTTCATGCTGAACTATAATTTTTTAAAAATATAAAATACTTGTTTTTTATACATATATATGTTTTCCCAGGAATGTCTAGTTTTGACTTTTTATCAATTAAGAACAATATTTGAAAGTAAGATATCATTCAGTACAGTGTAAACTTGAAGAAAAAGTACACTTTTCATGTAGGTTACTGTTTGGCTCTGATTATGAAATATCATTCCCCCAAGGCATTGTCATACTAATATTAAAATTACACAATCACTGAACTCATTTCACCTAATGATGTAGAATGGCAGTTACACTGTAAAATTTAAGTGAGAATAAAATGGAAGCAAACATATTTGAACGCAAATCTATACATATAAATTTGGATGAAAGTGGGAGAATCTCATTTTACCTTTTTGATTGTTACATCGTTTACAAAAGACGTAAGTGACTTGTGGGCTGATTCTTAAATGCTGGTTATTAAATCTCAACCCAAAATGTCCATCATGATTTTATAGAATTTTTAATAGCTTTATTACAAAGAGTTAAAATAAAATGCTTATGTAAATAAAGCAGTTCTAAATAGAAATTTTGGAGAAATGTTAATGAAAGTACGTAATGAAACGAGGGCCAGCTAAGTTAGTATGGCCAAGTAACTGGCCTGGGTTTAGGACCTATGTATAGAGGCCACCAATTTATTTAAATAGCTCTGGTTTATTATGTTATGTTTTTGAAGAAAACAAGAATTGCTTCACAAAATAAATGAATAGCCATGAATATAATATGCTGTTTACATAGAAGTCTTTACAAATTTTATACATCTATGAATGCTCATATTTGAGTTTGTCATCAATTAAATTGTAGTTATATTTGAGACACACTGTAACAGAATCTATAAATAAAAGGCATCAGAAAAATAAAATGTTTGTATGTATTTTCTGTTTCTGTGAGAACAACCTTTAAGGAGATAAGTTCAGTGCATCTCTAAGTAAGTTGCAGCGATTGTTTTTTTAAAAACAATGAAAGAGGAACAGTTTCAGATGTCCTCTATAAGAAGTCTACCAGGATAAGAAAGATGGGGATAAAGAATATAGAACTCTACCCTAGCCATTTGGCTCAGTGGATAGAGCTTCAACCTGTGGACTGAAAGGTCCCGGGTTTGATTCCACTCAAGGGCATGTACCTCTGTTGCAGGCTGGGTCCCAGGCCCTTGTCAGGGTGTGTGCAAGTATCAACCAATCGATGTGTCTCTCTCATATTGATATTTCTCTCTGTCTCCCCCTCCCTTTTACTCTCTCTTAAAAAAATCAATGGAAAAATATCCTCCAGTGAGGATTAACCGAGAGAGAGAGAGAGAGAGAGAGAGAGAGAGAGAGAGAGAATATAGAGTTCCAAAGCAATTCACTAAAATCCACAATAGAGTTTGTGCCAACAGGTAAAAAAATTGAGACAGGAAGTGAAATATACAAACACTTAGCCACACAATGAGAGTATGCATTTTGTGTGTGTGTGTGTAATGGCAGAGAGGTAGTAAGGCATACATAATGGCTAAAGGCTTGGGTCCCAGAACCAGAACTGTATTTGGATCCCAGTTAAGCCATGCCTCTCTGAGTTTTCTGAATACATTATTTAACCAACACATGCCTCAGCTTTCTCATCTATAAAACGAGGGTAATAGTTCTACGTCATAATATGGTCTTAAGTATAGAGGGAGAAATCCCCAAGAAGCCATTAGAACAATATCTGACAGCACAGAGTCAAGAGTTTATATTAGTAGTGGCACTTAGGGTGGCAGTCAGTTTGCCACTAAAAATATAAGAGCCAAGGCTGCCTCTCTATCATGTAGGAGCACAATGCAGTCTCCCTAAATGTTAAATAATAACAGCATTCCCTCTATTGTATATGACTTTGTGTAAATATGGTGCCCCAAAGAGTCTCATGCATCCTTTGGATATATAATGAACATTTAGTGATGTGACATATAGACCAAACTATTTCAAAATTGATAAATTTTGATATTTGTGAATTTAACATGTTAAAATTGAGAAACATGTATATTTACAAAGGTTTAGCTTAGTCTATGAAAAATTGGGGGGTGGTATTTTCCATATTTAGCTAAATAATCCAAATATCTCTTATTTGAGAAGACATAAATGACAATATATGGATGATTATAAATATCAGAGAGTAATATTGATTCTCCATACATTATGAGTCATGCATATGTTATATGTATTAGATTATGCTTCATTATATGTTCTATTACCTATGTTTTATACTATTGTATTTTATGATAGAAAGATAGTATCAGGATACTTCACTCTTAAAAGCTTCACAATTTTGGTCATAACTTAGGACAAGTTTGTGCATATCATTTTACTGCACATTTTTATGATTCTGGAAGTACTCTAGTCATTCAATTAAATAATTTATTAGCTGTTTTGCAAAAAAAAATCATACAGAAACTAACTTTTTATTCTTAGTAGTTATTTTATTTCTCATGCCTATAAATGATTGATTTTTTTTTTTACGTAAGACAGATTCAAAGTAGTCATTTCACTTTGGCAGTTCAGGCCAAAGATTTAAAGAGAAAATATTAAAATTTGTAATTAAAATAAAAATTTGTGCCCTGGCTGGGTGGCTCAGTTGGTTTAAGTGTTGTACCATATACCAAAAGGTTGCAGGTTTAATTCTTGATCAGGGCACATACCTAGGTTGAGGGTTTTATCCTTGGTCAGGGCGCATACAAGAGCCAACCAAATGATATTTCTCACATCCATGTTTTTATCTCTCTTTCTCTCTCTCCCTTTCTCTCTCTCTAAAATCAATTTTCAAAAACATATCCTCTGGTGAGAATTAAAAAATAAATAAGTAAAAACTTGTCCTTCTGCTTGAATCTAGGACATTATTATCCTTGATGTACTCAGTATGGAAATTAAGAAGTAATTTTAATACAATTTTATGGATGCGAAATAGATACTGAAGGTCTACCGAAAATATTTTTTCTTTAAAAACATTAAGCTCACAACTACCAAACTTTTAAATATCAAAATTCAATTTGACTCCCTTTAAGAAACTAGTAAAGATAGAGTTGTCTTGTAATCTCCCTAAACTCAGCACATCTTGATGTTGGTGCTCTCAATAGAATCAGCTCTGATAAGAGAGGATGGAGAGAAAACAAGTGGGAAAAGAATTACTTCTTGCTTCATTTTCCTGCCTAATTTATTTCCCTTTACATATTCATCTTACTCTAATCATCTCATTTTTGACCCTGAATTCAGAACAAAGATTGCAAATTGGTTTAGAGTCTTCTAATTTTGTCCTGACTCTTGCAATGAAAAGAAATGTTTACCTCGAAGAAAGGACACATCGTTCATTTATTTTAGATACAAATGGGTCTGCCTCCTACAAGCCACAGCCAGAATACCACTTAGAGCCAAGTTGTGGGCAGAAAGGGATCTGGAAGGGAGCCAGGGAGAACAAGAGAAGCAATCTCCTTTAGCTTTGTGACTCTAAGCAGAAACCTGAAGAAGGACCACAAGCCAGAAGTACATGTTTGCCTGCAAGCATATTTTAATACTTTCCTTTGACATAAAGTTTAAAATTCACTAAGCCTCGTGCCTAGAGCTAGAAGAGCATGACCAGCGGTTCTCAACCTGTGGTTCGCGACCCCTTTGGCGGTCGAACGACCTTTTCACAGGGGTCGCCTAAGACCATCCTGCATATCAGATATTTACATTACAATTCATAACAGTACCAACATGAAGTAGCAACGACAATAACTTTATGGTTGGGTCACAACATGAGGAACTGTATTTAAAGGGCCAGAAGGTTGAGAACCACTGGCGTAGTCTAAAGAAGCCCTTAAAGGGCCAGAAGGTTGAGAACCACTGGCTTAGTCTAAAGAAGCCGGTGCTTGTATAGAAAAGCACAGCTGTTTGATCTGCACAAAGCTGAGGAATCATATGGCAGCTGAAAATGGCAGCCTTTGGCATTTTTTCTATACTAGAGTTTCTTTCTGTCCAGATATTTCCTCCCAGAGTAAGAACTCTTTTTTTTTCTCCCCTGTTTCTGTCATCTTGGGAGCTAAAACCTTCAAAACGAATCTCTTCCTCTTTATAGGATCAATAAAGCAAATTAGACATGACATTGAAAGCACTTAAATGTTTTTCAGAGTGCAGTATCATCTTATGCCTTTAAGAATTGTCAATAAATGTAAATATGCAAACATATACACGGTAGCATCATATTAGGTAATATCATGAGTTTTTATCTTCCTGTTACTGACAAAATGTGACTGTGAACTTGAGCTTCAGTGTCTTTATAAGAGACTGAAGTTCCTTATAGTAGTTCCAAAGTATATAAGTACAAGGTAAGAACTTTAAAGGGCAATAATTTATTATGTATTTTCTGAAGTACCTCTCAATCAAGGATTCAGTCATAAATTCAATAAAATGATATGGAGCATTTACTGTTTCCTGGAAGAATAACAGTATCATGCTATATTTCCATAATTTATCATGGACACATCAGGGAGAAGAGCCTAATCTATCAGGACATGAGTATAAACACTGAGGAAGAGTTCCTTTGAAATGGGTTGAGTATGAAGTACTCTGGGCCAAAGTAAAGAAGTCCTAAAGCAATTGAATAAAAAGGGTCTGTGCTGGAAGCCAGTTCCAGCATGTCAGCAGGGCTGAATCATCTGGGAATGGCTGAGAGACGGCACTTCCCCAAACCTGAAAAGGATGCATAAATGATTGCTTGCTGCCAGACAGCTAAAGGCATTTCAATCTACATGGTATTGCCTCCTACTGGCCAAACACCTGAACAGCCGTAGGCAATTCCCTAATCCAGGGGTCCTCAAACTACGGCCCGCGGGCCACATGCGGCCTGCCGAAAACATTTGTTTTTTTACTTCAAAATAAGATATGTGCAGTGTGCATAGGAATTTGTTCATAGTTTTTTTTTAAACTATAGTCCGGCCCTCCAACGGTCTGAGGGACAGTGAACTGGCCCCCTGTTTAAAAAGTTTGAGGACCCCTGCATCTGACCATGCTTCTGTATACAAACCCTGGCCTTTGAAGTGTATATCTACCTCGCCTTAGGACAAATTGTGTTAATAAAAAGCAAGGGGTCCAGAGACGAGGAGAACTTAGTTCCTTTAGCTAAGTCTTCTCTGATTCCCCAATATGCCTTCCAAAATTATGTTTCATCTCTGGACTCTTATTTAATTTACGCACAGCGCCTTCTCCAGACTTCTGAACCCTTCTAGATGCTGGATCAAGACCACTGGCATTAGGTCTGAAGTTCAATGAAGACATCAGGGTTAGAGACACCTATCCAGGAGTGGTTGAATCCAAAAGCACATTAAGTCAACCACAGTGTATGCATGCATGTATGCAAGTAGAAGCATGAAACAGAGCTTGAGAGAGAGTAGACAGAATATTAAGAAAGAGAAGTGCTGGCTATAGCCCAGTTGGGCAGCGGTTCTCAACCTGTGGGTCGCGACCCCTTTGGCGGTCGAACGACACTTTCACAGGGGTCGCCTAAGACCATCCTGCATATCAGATATTTACATTACGATTCATAACAGTAGCAATGTTACAGTTATGAAGTAGCAATGAAAATAATTTTATGGTTGGGTCACAACATGAGGAACTGTATTTAAAGGACCAGAAGGTTGAGAACCACTGGTTTAGAGTGTCCTCCCCAATACAAGTCAAGGAAAGAGACTACCAAGAGAACCGAGGTATGCTGGTATCTGCTCTCACTGGCTCATGAGAGCTGCACACCCTCTCTCTCTCTCTCTCTCTCTCTCTCTCTCTCTCTCTCTCTCTTTGTGTGTGTGTGTGTGTGTGTGTGTGCCTTTCTCTAAAATCAATTTAAAATTTTAAAAAGGAAGAGAAAAGGGTCAGCATTACAAATTGCTACAGAGTAGTCACACAATTAAACACTGAAGTGTCAATTGTTTAATACAAGCCACATTGTATGAGTCAATGAGAAGTATGTTAAGCCTTAATAGGACTATTAACCACATCTCATAAAACTTACCTCTCCAGTACCTAGCAGGATAAATATTATAAGAATGGAAATTTAACAACTCAAATTGAATATCCTGTTGTGGAATATGTGCTTGCTTTTTCAACCTATGTTTTAAATTGGGCTTTCAGGACATCAGTGGAAATATCAGAGTAAGAACTCCTGATAATCTATTTCTCAAAAAGAATAAGAACACTGGCAAAATTGTCACAATCAACTTTTTCAGGGCTCTGGAAATTAGCTAAAAGAACATATGTTCAAGAAAGCCAGTGGCTGAGTCTCAGCAAGAACAGTAAGCTTTAAAGTAGCTTTGAAAATCAACTGTCCGGCAATAACGGTGAAAACCTGCAGCCTCAAAGCCACTAGAGGGGTCAGAATGGTTCAGAGCTTCCTGTGTCTAGAAAATTGTTTGTCAATTCCCTGGACAACCCGCTTGCAAAGCTGTCTTTATCTGGCCTGACTCAGAGCACAGCCAGTACAAACAGCTTTTTCCCTGGGGTTGTTAGCAATTATTTAACATTGCAGCTGCCTGAGACAATACTGGGTAAACAATATTATCAAACACTTTTAAAGGAAAAGCTGGAGACGGAAATGTTCATAATGGACTTTGTAAAGATACAACATATTTCTGGGGATCTACAAACCACATGCATTTACAAGGCTGTGAGCATTGCAAGCCATGAGCATCCCAGGGCTGTGCATATGTTCTGAGCTCTCACCTCTGGCTGACCTTGAGGCTTGCATATGCAAGGAGTAAAAGCTAAGGTAGAGTTGTAAACTGCCTGCCTGCATCTTAAAGGTATGTCCCTTCAAGCCAACAGAAGCGCTCAGCAAAGACTGGGAGATTTAATGGTCTAAGGCAGTGGTTCTCAACCTTCCTAATGCCGCAACCCTTTAATACAGTTCTCATGTTGTGGTGACCCCCAACCATAAAATTATTTTCGTTGCTACTTCATAACTGTAATTTTGCTACTGTTATGAATCGTAATGTAAATATCTGATATGCAGGATGTATTTTCATTGTTAAAAAAGCATAATTAGCATAATTAAAGTATAGTGATTAATCACAAAAACAATATGTAATTATATATTCAATTATGTGTTTTCCGATGGTCTTAGGCGACCCCTGTGAAAGGGTCGTTGGACCCCCAAAAGGGTCGCGACCCACAGGTTGAGAACCGCGTGTTTAAGGTATCTAAAGAAATTCCTATCCAGTCAGCTGACCATTAACCTAGAGACTTCAGTGTCCACACATAACAAAGTATACAGACTTTACTGATTTAGTGCAGGAAAGTCACCAAATAAGCAAGCAGCAGCAGTCACCGCCACGAGCAAAAGCAACAATGACAAACCTGCAGAAAAAGGCGAATCTGACCTCAGTAAGATTAATAAGTGATTTCTTATTAGAAACCATGAAGGACAGAGGCAGTGGGATAACATAGTCAAAGTATTGAAACATTGAACCAAGAATTCTAGAGGAAAACTAACCTTCAAAATGAAGGAGAAATTAGGACATCCTTATAAAAACAAAGCTAAAAGAATTTGTTGTGAGCATATCTGCCCTACAAGAATTACTAAAGAGAGTTCTTAGGCTGAAATGGAAGGACACTAGACAGTAACTCAAATTCACATGAAGAAATAAAGAGCACCAATAAATAAACCAAATCAGTAAATGAGACAATATAAATGTATTATTTTTGTTTGTAATTTCTCTTTTTCTTTGACGTGTTTTTTTAAAAATATATTTTTTATTGATTTCAGAGAGGAAGTGAGAGGGAGTGAGAGATAGAAACATCAGTCATCGATTGGCTGCCTCCTGCAGGTGCTCTACTGAGGATCTAGCCTCCTGCATGCCCCCTACTGGGGATCGAGCCCACAACTCCTGGCATGTGCCCTTGACCAGAATCGAACCTAGGCACATGCCAGGACGCTCTATCCACTGAGCCAAACCAGCTAGTGCTCTTTGATGTGTTTTGAAAAACAACTGCATAGATCAATAATTTTGCATCTGTGTTGATGGGCACATAATATGTAAAGATATAATTTGCATGACAAAAGAGCACAGGAACCGGGAGAGAAAGGAGATGTGTAAGGGCAAAGGCTTTGTGTACTATTGAAATTAAATTGGTATTAACCCAAACTAGATTCTTAAAGTTAAAATGTTGACTGTAATCTGCAGGGCAACCACGAAAAAATAACACTAAAAAAGAAAAAGGAAAGAAATGACAAGGTAATTAAAATAGAACACTAGAAAATATCCATTTAATACAAAAGAATGCAGTATAGAGGGAGAAAAAAAAGACATAAGAGGTAGAAAATAAAAACAAAATGGCAAACAAATGCTACCTTATTAATGTTTTGGAATGTTAGTCTTTTTCTCTTTTTTTGTTATTAATCAGAAGAAATGAAAATTAAAACAGCAATGAAATATCTGAGCACCGTCAGAATGGCTGCATTTGATGAAGACTGACAATAACAAGTCTATTAATGCTAAAAACATATATTATATACACATATATGTACATAATATATGTATATAAAATATATATATATTATAACCAGAAATCCTATACTAGACATATATCTGCAAAAATGAGTTTTATGGCCATCAAAAGACATTTATAAGAGTGTTCAGAGATGCTTTATTTATAATAGCCTCAAATAGGAAACAACACAAAAATCCATAAAAATTAGAAAGGATGAATATTGTAGTACAGATATACAACAAAATACTATGAACAACAAGACAACTTACTGTTACATGCAAAATAATGGAGAATCTCACCAACATAATGATGAGCTAAAGAAAGTAAACACCAAATATTATATATTGTATGAATTAATTTATGAAGCTTAATAACAGGCAAATCTTTTTTCTGATAATAGAAATGCAAAAAATGGGAACTTTGGAGGTGGGGTGTTATTGAATTAGAGGGCATAAAGAAGACTTTTAGGATACCAGATATGTTTTATATCTTAACCGAGGTAGTATTTCTATGGGAAATAATTTCTATGCGTACAAATACGCATATTTGAGCTGTATAATTTTCTCACTGCACTGTACATGTATCATACCTCAGTAAACTAGGTTGTTATAAGTTGCAATGTTGATTGCAACCACTAAGAAACCCCAGGGCAACCACTAAGAAAATAACTCAAAAAATATAATAAGAGAAATGAAATTAAAATAGAACAATAGAAAATATTTATTTTACACAAAAGAAGTAAGTAAGGGAGGGATGGGGGGTTGGGGGAGGAGAGACACAAGACCTGTAGAAAATAATAAAATGGCAAACAGAAATGCTACTTTATCAATGCATTGGAATATCACTCTTTTTCCTTTTTTTGAGTGATTAATCAGAGTACTGCAAATGAAGACAGCAGCAATGAAACACCACCAGACCACCATCAGAACGGCTACAGTCAGGGAGCTCAGATAGCTCAGTGGCAGTCACCTTATTACTCTGTCCCACTGCTTCTCTGCTTTTGGTTCTTGGGAATGTCCTTTAGTTTGCTGCCTTGCATTAAAAAAAGATATTTATTAAATTTTACCCAATAGACATTTTATATCAGGATTTTTTCAGGGCATCTGGTCATCTCATTGCTAGGTACCAAATGGACACCAAATGATTTTCTGTTCAGAAATGTCCTGCAACTTTGTCCGACACTCATGAAAACTGAGGCTATTCTAATGAAATTTGGGCTTCCAAAATAATGTCTTTATCCATTTCTAAAACCCCATGGAGCAAACATAGAAATAGCTTTTTAAAAAGTTGTAGGGAAATGGAAAAAAATAAAAAAATTTATTCAAAGAGACTCATTAAGCCTGAGACTTAAATTTATAAATTTAGATAATGTTTTAATTTTCTTCTACAAGAGTAATTATTTGATCTAATTGAAGGGTCATTAGCCTACTGCATTGTAATTGCATTTTGCTTAACAGCACAGAGCTCTCTGAGATCTTGGATGTATCATAAATGCATTAATCTTTTAGCTGTGGAGGAAGGACTTGAAATAAAGGATGCAATATGAACAGCTCTTTTCTTCAACCTGCAGTAAATCTAAAAGTTTTTTTCTTCCTCATTATTTAGACTCTTTCTTCACAACTTACCTCAGACTAGAAATTAACTGATAAACATACTATCTACCGTTTCTCAGATTAAAAAAAAAAATCTCAGCGCATTCTTGTTTTCTTCCCTTACATAATCCATCAACAAGTGCTATTGCTTCCACCTATCAAATCTATCCCAAATCTGCCCATTTCTCTTCATCTCTACCACCTTCACCCTAGTCCTTACTACTATTGTCTTTTGCCTAGATTGTTGCAGTGGCCACTGAACTGGTCTTTTAGCTCCACTTTTGATTCCTTACAGTCTGTTCTCCACAGAGCAAAGTGATTCTTGGAAACACTAATTCGGATCAAGCCATTCTCCCTGTTGTCCCAATTTCCTCTTGAACTTCTTCAGAACTTTCCATTGCTCATAGCCTGAAAGGCAGACTTGTTAGCGTTCCAAAGGGTCTTACAAAGTCTGGCCCCTGCTTCACTCTACTACGCCCTGTCACACCACCTTCTAAAATCAGCACTTGGGCTCCCCTGACTTCCTCTCTGTTCTTCAGAGCCTTGCCTCAGGGCCTTGGCTCAGCTCTTTTTCACCTCATTCTGAATACAGCTGCATCCTCTTAAATTTCAGCTCAAATGTTTCCTCCTTGGAGAGGCCTTCCCTAATCAGCCTTCTGAAAGCAACCCCACTACCCTAGTTATTCTCTACCACGTTGAACTTTTATTTTCATCTCACCATTTACTACCATCTAATATCAGTATGATTATATCTATTTGTTTACTTATCTCCTCTCAATTAACCAATGTAACCCCATGAGGTACAACCTCATTTATTTCAGCTGTCTTTATCCCTAGAAGGCGTGACCTCCAACAGATGCTCAGTATTAGTTAAATAGATGACTTCGGAGCCCTGAACTTCTAGCTGGGCTAGAAAAGGAAAAGCTCTGGTGGACCAATGTCACGAAAAGGTCAGTGTCTGCTGAGTTTAGTGTTACCTTTCCCACGGGTGGGTGACTTTAACAGAGAGGCTGTGGGACTAGATAGTGGGAGAGGAGGCAGGGAAGGGAATCTTTCCATTCATATCATATCTTTGGACTGTTTGGTGATTGTTGTTTGCTTCATAAGAGAAAAGCAAACTACTCCGAAATACACCTGTCAGGATACAAATAACCACAAAGGAATACCTATTAGCAGTGTGCTGGCAAATATTTAATAACTGGTTCTCCTGTAGAAAAACGTTCTTATTTGTGTGTACCTTTTGTCAGTTTCCGTGGTGTAAATACTCTCACCACAGCCAGTTTCAAGCACACAACCTGAGGTCCCTGAAGGTGGGGTAGCCAGGAGGTGGGCACCGCCAGCCCTCTCCGGCTGGCCCAAGCTGGCTTCAGCGTACCCCTGATGTCTACTGTGTGCCAAGAACAGTGTGAAGCATTTTCTACTCGGTCTCTCCTATCTTAGAGCAGCCCATAAAACGGATTTATTAGACATATGTCAGCGATAAGGAAATAATCTTAGGTAACTTGTCCAAGGACACATACCATGAAAAGGGTGAAACCAGAGATCAAATCCAGATCCTACTGACTCCAGGGACCACATTTTTCGTTTACTTTAGGGAGTGGTAGTCAAGAAACCACACACAAACTCAGGAACAAACAAAATAACAAGACTTGGGTTAAATGTCAAGCTGCTTCTTAAGGTCATGACTGTTTTCTGACTATCCTGAATGTGTGGCCGATGATGTGAATTGTATTGCTAGCATCAGTGTATGTGGAGTATATAATCAGGTGGAGTGAGAATCCTAAAAGAATATTAATCAGAATGTAGTGCACCAGCAAATCTTGGGACACCTTTCTCTACTCTTTCTTGTTGTTGTTTTTTTCTTTGTTGTTGTTTTTGCTAGCTCTTTTTTAAAATTTATATATATATATATATATGTTTTAATTGATTTCAGAGAAGAGAGAGAGAGAAACATCAATCACTGATTGGCTGCCTCCTGCACACTCCCCAATGAGGACCATGCCTACAATCAAGGCGCATGTGCCTTGATTGGGAATTGAACAGTAACCTCCTGGTTCATAGGTTGATGCTCAACCACTGAGCCATGCCCGTCAGGCACTAGCTCTTTTTTAAAAATCCCTTCCCTCTAAACATTAACATTAACATTAACCAAGAAACACAGGCATTGAAGAAAAAAGTGAGTCACTATCAAATAGCATGTCTCTATTTGTTTTGAATTGTAGTGAAAAGCAAAAAAAAAAGGATCAGTTCCCAGGATTAAACTGTTCATAAGGTAGTGACGTTTTATCCCTTTGTTAGATAGTCACCACCTGCCAGGGATAAAAGGAGTGGGAGACTGGTCCCGACCTAGCCCAGTGATGCCAGGTATTAGCACACAGCAGAATCACCGCAGATGGCTGGGCAGCGTGCCCAGTTTCTGGTTTAGTAGCACTAGGGTGGGCCCCAAACCTGCAGTTCCAGCAAGTCCCCAGGCGGAGCCGAGCCTCTTCATTCAGGGACCACAGTTGGAGCAGGGCTGCTCCAGATGCCCAGCCGTTTGTATGTATATCACAGCTGGAAGAGCACTGGCCCAGACCCCTGCTTCTCAAACTGGACTGCACATTGCAGTCACGTGGGCACCTTAATATCAACATCTGGGTCTCAACCTAGACTCTAGTCAGTGATGGCGAACCTATGACACGCATGTCAGTGGTGACACGCGAACTCATTTTTTTGGTTGATTTTTCTTTGTTAAATGGCATTTAAGTATATAAAATAAATATCAAAAATATAAGTCTTTGTTTTACTATGGTTGCAAATATCAAAAAATTTCTATATGTGACACGGCACCAGAGTTAAGTTAGGGTTTTTCACAATGCTGACACGCCGAGCTCAAAAGGTTCACCATCACTGCAGTCTAGATCCTAGAGATTCTGCTTTAATTGGTCTGGAGTGCAGGCTGGATATTGGGGTGTTAGAAACTCCCCAGGTGATTCTAAGGTGCAGCTAAGTTTGAAAACCAATGGAAATTGCTTTGTACTTGAATCTACAGGTGCTATATATTTTACACACAATTCTTGGTGACCCCTCTCAAAACTGATGCATCAGAAAAGCACTCATTCCCTCATTTTCCTAGTTTGTTTCAAGTGTGTGTTGATGGTAGGAGTTGGAGTGCCAGCTGAGAGCCTATGGACTGTGCCTAAGCTGTGAATCAGGAAGCTTTCCTGTGTGCCTAAGTCTCTGCTACTTACTGAGGTGTGATCTTATTTAGTTGAATATGACATTAACTTCTCTGTCCCCTGTTCTGGGCAAGTATAGATAATAGTGAACAGTATGTAAAAGAATTTGGAAAATTCTTAGAAAAGTTTAAAGAGCTATAGAGAAGAATTATTTTTTTCTTTTATCTTTATTGTTGAGATTATAACTATCCCTCTGTTTTCCCCCCATTGCCTTCCTCCACCCAGTTCCTGCCCTGCCCCAGGCCTTCTCCACCCTCTTGTCTGTGTCCATAGGTCATGCATATATGCATATAAGATCTTTGTTTAATCTCTTCTCATCCTCCCCCCCACCACAACCCCCTTCTCTCTGAGAATCATCAGTCTGTTCCATTTCCATGCCTCTGATTCTATTTTACTCACCAGTTTATTCTGTTCATTAGATTTCTTATTTGTTTATTTTGATTTTTAGATTCAATTGTTGATAGGTATGTATTTGTTGCCATTCTGATGTTCATGTTTTTTATCTTTTTCTTCTTCTTCCTCTTCTTAAAGAATACCCTTCAACATTTCATATAATTCTAGTTTGGTGGTGATGAACTCTTTTAGCTCTTTTTCTTGTCTGTGAAGCTCTTTATCTGACCTTCATTCTAAATGATAGCTTTGCTGGGTGGAGTAATCTTGGTTGTAGGTCCTTGCTATTCATCACTTTGAATATCTCTTGCCACTCCCTTCTGGCCTGCATAGTTTCTGTTGAGAAATTAGCTGACAGTTGTATGGGCATTCCTTTATAGGTAACTAAATGCTTTTCTCTTACTGCTTTTAAGATTATCTCTTTGTCTTTAGCCCTTGGCATTTTAATTAT
>NW_005353838.1:766810-778995 GCF_000412655.1 Myotis brandtii | reverse complement strand
GTGTATGCTTAATTTCTGACTGGTCCTTTTCCATTTTTATTTTTTATTTTTATTTTTTTGGCATTCTCACTAAGATCCTTGAAAGTCTTACTAAGTCCCTTGGAGGTTTCTAGAAGATTCTTGAGTGACCTTATAACTGTGGTTTTGAACTCTATATCCAGTAGTTTGCTTTCTTCCATTTCTTTCATTTGTGAAATTCTTCTTTGTATCTGCATTTTGGCTGCTACTATTTGTTTCTATGTATTGGGTAGATTTGCTATGTCTCCTTGAGTTGGTAGAGTGGCCTTGTGTAGTAGGTGTCCCATAAGGCCCAGTGGCTCAGCCTTCCCAGTCACCTGAGCTGGGAACTCTAGGTGCACCCCATTGTTGTCTGTGAGCACAGTCTTGTTGTAGTGGAGACTTGATTGCTGTTAGTGTCACTAGGAGGAATTGACCTCCAGGCAACTTTTCTGTAAGCTGTGCTTACAGTGGGAGAGCTGCTATGCAGGAGACACCTCTGTGGAGCAGGACTTGCTTCAGTGGGGCTTTGGTGCTCACTGAGTCTGCCCCTTGAGTGTGTCGCTTATGGATATGTAGAGTTGTAATCTGGTATGGTCTGACACTGACCACTGGGTACACTGGCTCTTGGGTCTCCAGGGAGGTGCAAAATCAGCCACTGCCTGGGGCCACCCAGCAGGAGCTACAGAGAGATCTGCAGATTCCTCCTCTTTATATCAGGTTTGGAAGTGCTCCGAGGAGGCCCAGCTATGAAGCAAGGCAGGCTGGTGCTGGTGCTGGGTCTTGGGCCTTTTATTGATAGGTTTGGAGCTCTCTGACCCAGTTGCAGCTTGTTTGAGATTTTCAAGGACAGGCCATTCATATGCAAAAGCTGCTGCTGGAAGCTTGGGTGGGGTTGTAAATTGGATGTGGCGAGGTCTTAGGGAATCACCAGGGCGGAGCAGACAAATGGCTGCCAGTCAGCCCTGCAACCAGGGAGGTCCCAGCACAGGAACAATGATCCCTCTGTCTGGGAGAAAGCCGCCCCCAAGTTTCTACCCTAATGCCAGACAAATTATGTCCCCCAGAGCCTCGCCCTGGTGCTGGAGCTCAGAGGAAGCAGGACCTTGTAAGTTCAGTTCATGGTGCTGACCTTTTAAGAGGAACAGCTGGGTCTCCAGTAGCCTGTGTGTCACTGAGCTCCAATCCGCACTGGTTTTTACAGCCTGTAGTTCAGTGATGGCGAACCTATGACACGCGTGTCAGAGGTGACACACGAACTCATTTTTTTGTTTGATTTTTCTTTGTTAAATGGCATTTAAGTATATAAAATAAATATCAAAAATATAAGTCTTTGTTTTACTATGGTTGCAAATATCAAAAAATTTCTATATGTGACATGGCACCAGAGTTAAGTTAGGGTTTTTCAAAATGCTGACACGCCGAGCTCAAAAGGTTCGCCATCACTGTGTGTAGTTCTTACTGCCCATCAGGCAGCAGTTCTCAACCTGTGGGTCGAGACCCCTTTGGCGGTCGAACGACCCTTCACAGGGGTCGCCTAAGACCATCCTGCATATCAGATATTTACATTACGATTCATAACAGTAGCAACATTACAGTTATGAAGTAGCAACGAAAATAATTTTATGGTTGGGTCACAACATGAGGAACTATATTTAAAGGGCCAGAAGGTTGAGAACCACTGCCATAGGGACTTCTTTTCCCAGCTCTGGGGCCCTGGGCTGGGGGGCTGGTGTGGGGCTGGGCCTCCTTGCTCCTCTGTGTGGCCTCCGCAGAGATGATCTCCCTCCTGATTAAAAAAGCACATGGGTGCCAGACCAGCCCATTCTGCACCTCTGTACCTCCTACCAGTCTTGGTGTGCTTTCTTCTTTACTTCTCTAGTTGTAGGACTTCCATTCAGCCAGCTATCCAGTGGTTCTGGATGATGGTTGTTCTGTATTTTAGTTGTAATTTTGATGTGGTTGTGGGAGGCGGTGAGTACAGGTGTTTACCTACGGCACCATCTTAGTTCTCCTGAGAAGAATTATTATTAATGTATATGATGACAGTGGTGCTCATAGATGGTATATAATGGATCAAAAAATTAGTTCAGTCCTAGTTTAAAAATATTCTCCCAGAAAAATCTGCTATATAAAAATCCCAAATAGGAATGTTAAAGAGTAGCAGCTCAAATGCTACCTGCTTATTGAAATTTCCTTTGTCCGAGGTAACCAATGGCTTATAATTCTGCAGTATAAATATGTAACATCTTGTTCTACCTTTCAGATGTGTCTCCTTATAGAATCCACATATTGAGGACAGAAGCTATGCATTTTCCATGTATACACTTGCTTAACTAAGTGCTAATTGCCTAACCTATTACTTCTGCGCATATGTGAGGTTAAAACACATTACCTACTTTCTACTGTTAAAAACAAGATGACACTCAGACTGCTCACTCCATAAATGTTTTTAAATGATAACATAGTAAAGCAAGAAATCATAGTTCCTTTTGGCCTGCAAGTTTTAAAAATTCCTTATCTAATGGCTCCATCTTCTGGTCAATGAAAGAACGAGTTTTTCAGGCTCCAAAATTCAGTCCACAAATAATCTTGTCTGAGTCATAAAAGAATTAAGGTGAATTTTTATTCACAATAGTTCCACAAGTTTGACTAATTTTTTCCCTGAGAATTTTACTTTTTTATTTTTGAATTGACCCCTATCTCTGTAATGCTGCCATGTAAAGGCAGATGTGGCTTTATTTGTCATGTTCCCTCTAATTTCCTTTGTCATTGCTCCCCATTCTTTCTCTGGATAGATCTTCCCTGGCACTCAGATCCCTGCTGCTCCCCCTGAGACTTCATGCAGACTTGATGTGTCATCCTCTGTACCTAACTTTCCATTCTAATTTGGAAGAAATTCAGGCTATAATCACAATGAGAAATTATGGCCATAATCACAATGAGATTTTATCCCTATGCCTTCTGGCCCTTTAAATACAGGCCCTTTAAATAAATTATGGTATGACCCGTGAACAAAGTTTGGTTCCTACCGATGGAATGTCTAGCAGAAAGACAGATTCTCAATAGCAGATCTGGATCCAATACGTATATGAGCTCTTTGGGGTTTGTGGGCTCAGCTTAGTAGGAGTGAAGACCTATTGGAAAACATTTATTTTAAATGAATTGGAAAGATGTGTATTTGATGAAAAAAAATGACTGTGAACCCACTTACTGTTTGGATATAAATCTCACGAAAACATTTTATTCTCCTGTCCCTAGTCTATTTGATGTTCCTCTGGCAAACATACCACAATTTGCCCTTTTTCTCTAGTTCATGCAATACAGTGAAATTTTAAAACTACATTGCAATGTCTATTTGAACCTTAGCAAATATAACTTACTGGTGTAATATAACTGAATATTGATATATTCAGCTAGTTTAGTATTTTATAAATACAGTTTGAGTTTTATTGTTTTGCTTTTTATTAACAGGAAAGAAACCTTTTCTTGAAATAGGGAAACAATGACATACTTAAATAGAAATTTTAATTTTACTCTTTATGTTTATTTATAGAAATTGTGATTTACTTTTATATGCATTCAAGGGTTCTGGGCCACAATAAAAGATAGTATTCAAACCAAGACATAATGAATCTAAAAGAATATTACTCACACTAAGGCATGTTGAGTCTATATGTCTCTTGGGATTGAGCATATACAAGCAGTTAGCTGGGGAAAAAATGTTAGAAAGAAATACCATACTTTGTTCTCTTTAACATATTTTCAAGAAGTATGAAACCTTTACTAATATTTTTTGCTAAAAAAAATGGCAGTGGAAAAACTTAGTCTCTTACATATGAAGATATTTTAAATAATTTATTAAGATGAAAGGACAATAAAATTACCCCAAAAGTATGGTAAAGAACTAAAAAATATATAGAAATAGGATATGGATTGCTCCAAATATTAAAATAATCACTGAGCCTTTTTGAAATTCCAGGGGACACAGTATATTCACAAACTCTTACATTCTCTGATATGAAGTGTACCAGGAAAAGAAATGATCACCAGTGATTTTTTGATTGAGTAGTTAATTCAATAGATAGTCAATAAACATTGCTATCGGTTGCTTTCCATACGCATCACAACCAGGGATCGAACCCGCAACCCTGATATGTGCCCTGATTGGGAATAGAACCAGAGACCTTTCCCTGCAGAGGATGACGCTCAGCTGAGTCATACCAGCTGAGCGTCATCTTTGATAACAGTCATTCTCACTGGTGTGAGGTGTGACTCCTGTTATGTGGCTGATGTTGGGAGCTCCCATTCCTCTTCCTTGTTTTTAGCATCTCTGTCTCAGCTTCTCTGGTCTCCTCAGTTAAACCAAAGCGTGTCCTCCCTGCAGTGGCCCAAAAGGCTGGAGAAGCTGGTGTCTCCTGCCACTCTCCTTTCCTGGGGAGGAGAACTCTTTCTAACTGAGAGTTACCTCTCAGATGCTGGGCTGTGACAGCCTGGGGGGTGGGAAGACACAGACCAAACTAAGCTGTTCTGCCTTCCCTTTTTGTTTTCTCAGATTTTGTCCTTCCATAGTATTACTCAAGTTTCTTAAGTGGAATCCTGAGCTCTCCCAGAGCTGTGTTTGTTTGCGAATGACTGTCTAATTGTTTCTCTTTGTGGGTGGATGAAGGCTGGGGTCTCCTACTGCCACCAATTTGGTGACAGTACTAATTACTCTATGTCAGCACATCACAAGTAGAACGTTTTTGAAGATCAGACTGTTTTTGATAACCCTAATTTGAATAAAATAGTAAGAATAATTTTTTTTCTTATTATGGCTTGCTCTGAAATCTACAGAATAATTATTAGTAATTTAGTCTGCATAAACCCAGCATAATAAAACCACTTGGGGTCAGAGGAAAATATTATGTTTTTTTCATCAGTCCCTTGTTTTCATATCTGCTGTCACTATCTAGCCAAGGACACCATCTTTTCATAGCTAGGCTGTGGCAAGAGTTTCCTGTTTTCAATTCATTAGTCAGAACCTTCACAAATTCATCTTTCTAAAATCCAGCCAATGTTCATATAGATGGTGCTGCTTAAAAACAATCAGTGTGTTCCCAGTACCTACAGGATAAAATCCACACTGATTATTCTGGTGCTATCCCTCTTAACAACTCCAACTTGCTTTATCATTTTAATCCATCACTGTTCCCCCATTTAATCCTGTCACCCCAATTAATCAGAGCTGCTCCCCTGAAGATATCAGACACTTTTCTGCATCTGCCCTTGGCCTCGTGCTATTTTGCCTGCACTTTATCACTCTGGAATCTCTTTCCCTCAGTCTCTCCCAGTCCCCCCCGCCCCCGACACCCGTTATTTGAGTACAACCTTGGGGACTAAAGGAGAGAAGCTTGGCGTGTACCCAGGAGGTGATGCTCAAAGGGCCGTTTACATCAGGAGAGGAGCCAACTGGAAGAAGGGCATTACCAAGAGGACGCTCCAGAATCAATACTGGAGGAAGAAAGCAATTTTCAACCTGCAAGTAAAGTGGGAGAATCAAGAGCTCTGAGATTTGATCAAGTGAGTTTCCAAGTCAGACCATCTGAGCAAACAAAGTCAGAAAGCTAATGTGAGAGTTGAATAGGAAGATGGAAAAGGAGTAGGTAACAGTGTGCCAGAGATCGGTTCGAGAATATTATCATCATGTTTGCTCTATAGCTGTTCTCTCTTGCGGGCATGCTTTGCAGATTTTGGGGATATCCTTGAATGAACAACATTGCTCTACTGGACACATTCCTCGTGGCCCAGTTCAATACAATCCATTCTAGGCCTCTGTGAAGCTTCCTTAAGTCGTGTCAACATATAAGAGTCCCAGCTTCCTCTGACGTCACAGCACTTGTCTCTGTCCCTCATTTGGCAATGACTCCTGTGATTGCCTCAGGACCTCTTTGGTATTGTGGTTTTATTTTTATTTAAGACTTACATTTGTTTGATTTTCTGTGGTTGTGTCTAATATAACCTTATTAAGTTATGAAATCATATCTTCCTTCAGTATGAAGATATGCAGCTTTTATTATTTTATATCTCCCTTTATTTTATTTTTTTAATTCTCACCTGAGGACATTCTTAGAGAGAAGAAGGGAGGGAGAGAGAGAGAGAGAGAGAGAGAGCGAGAGAGAATCCAGTTGGCTTGACCTGAGGCATTTGTTCTTTCTCTTGACCAGCTGAGACCAAGACACCTTAATGCACAAAAATTAGGTCTATAAATCCTGCCCAAAGTGAATCCTGGTTTTCTTACCAAAAGAATAATGGAAAGTAGACTCCCAAATAAAGAACAGCTGGGAGGACTGATGTACATTATAGTCCAATAAATGTAACTGTGAGGCTTCATAGATCAAGGTTCATTCTGGTGAATGAATTTTTAAATCAGTTTAGAAAATAAAACAGGTGGAATGAGAATGGGGCAAAGAGGTTATTTAAAATTGGAATACCGACCAGAGGCTTTAACCTTGGGCAGACTTGGCCCGGGAGCATGAGTACGAGCTTTGGGACAGGAAGCACAATGAGGTCAATTAGGAGAAGGGAGTGGGCGGAGTGCCAGGTGAGGATACTTACAGGATTCAGATCTCACTTTCTACTCCAGTGGTTCTCAACCTTGGCTACACATTAGAATCACCTGGGAATCTTTTTAAAATCCTGATTGGATGAGGCCCAGAAATCAGGAATTTAAAGAGATTCCGAGGTGATTCTAATGTGCAGCCAAGGTTGAGAACCACTGTTGATATCCCTTAAGGTCATGTTTGCAAAGATTCCAACTGGTTCATGCAGAATTGAAGCTCTGTGTGTGAAAGATAATTATTGCACAGTGAAAGGGAAAAGGGACAATTAACAAAATAGAGCGATGCTATACCTGACATGGATCCCAGTACCCAAGTAGCATCTAGGCTGCATAGAATTGTATTCAAGAACACCTGCAGTGGGTGAGGTAAGCTGCCCACTTACTCCTCAGGCATCACCAAACAAACACAAAGGTCTTAGAAATGCTTTTTTATTCATTCAGTATCTGAATATACTCATAAGTCTACATAACATTTATTAACCAATTTTACTTTAGAAAAAGAATAATACCTTAAGCCTGAAAACAAATAAACTATAATTGAATGTATGCAGTAGCATCTAGGCTGCATAGAATTGTATTCAAGAACAACTGCAGTGGGTGAGGTAAGCTGCCCACTTATTCCTCAGGCATCACCAAACAAACACAAAGGTCTTATAAATGCTTTTTTATTCATTAAGTATCTGAATATACTCATAAGTCTACACAACATTCATTAACCAATTTTACTTTGGAAAAAGAATAATGCCTTAAGCCTGAAAACAAACTATAATTGGATGTATGGAGTTTAAAAACTAATAATTTATCTACAGTATGTATTTCTAGTCTTTGTGTTATTTTTAACTGCTTCTACTATCTTAAAGAATAGTAATTGCACAGCTTACTCTGTAAGAAGATTCTAATTTCTGTATTCTCAGCAGTGGACCCCAAACTCTCATGTCTTCCCTAAAACAGAAAAAAGTTATTGAGAAAATAAGATTCTTTTTGAGAGAAGAGAGCTAATCTCAGTATGAACGCACTTTGAAGAATGATTCTGGTTACACAGGCTGTTCAGCACTGAACAAGATACTATATGTTACTAGTGAATATAATAAAACTAGACAGAAAAAAAGAGGTTTACTGAACATAAAGAAGTGGAGACAAGAAAAATCAACATCTTATTTTCTTAGTATGTAGAAGAGAGTCAAGAACCAGTGAGTAGCTGCTTGATTATTTTTGATAAACACGAGAAACAAGAAGACCATCAGTCCCATGGTCTGATTTCATGGGCAAATATGGAATTTCAGTGAGAGAACAGGCATTGCTAAACTGATGAGAATTCTTTAACCCATGGTTAAATATTTGAGCTTGATTTCTAAAATTATATTTATACCTGTTACTCTCTTACTGAGGAGTGTTCTAATACATGTGAGTTTATTTTACTTCTTGGGTTAAAGGAACTATAAAATAAAATGAGGAAGTTTTACTTTTATGGCATTCCAAGGATTCAGTAGGAAGATGAGTTCATAACTGCCCTTTCCTTTCTACAACTAGCCATGTACAAAAGGAATTTTAAGAGATGTTTAATCTCTAAGCATAAAATAGCTTTAAAATTTGAAATATATGCATACACATATGCATATGTATTCTTAAAAATCTGTAAACAGTCTGTTTTCTCCAATAAGTAATTCTTAAAACAATTTTCTTTTTCTTTTAGGGACAAGGATACACTGTGTTATGGCAAAGGTTGGAGAAGCCCTTTGAGATTGAAAAACTTAGCCATGTTATCTTTTCCCCCAGATCCCACCTGCCAGAGCTACACCTGAGCCACTTGATAAGTTTCCAATAACAACAGCAAGTGTCCAGCCAGCCTGAAAGTAGCCAGGCATCGAGCAAGGAAGTTTACATGCTCCCCAGAGAGCAAAGAATTGCCTAATTACTTTCTAGTTTACCATTCACGTGCTAAGTTTCATGGTCAGTATTTAACTAGTGATTTGCATGTTTTTACTTTGATCTTCATAATCTCATTTAAAATTCTTTCTAGCCCTGGCTGGTATGCTCAGTGGTTAGAGTGTAGGCCCTCACAACAAAGGATCGAGGGTTCGATTCCCGCCCAAGGGCGCATACCTGGGTTGCAGGTTCGATCCCATGTGTGGGAGGCAACCAATCCATGTGTCTCCCTCATATCGATGTTTCTCTCTCCCCTGCCCTTTCCCTTCCATTCTCTCTAAAAATCAATGGAAAAAATATCCTCAGGAGAGGATTAACAAACAAAAAATCCGTTCTAAACTTGAGTTTGAAGCCAACTTTTACTTTGGACTAAGGAGTCTGGAATTTCATACCTCTGAATGAAGCTGTCATTGGATGCAGACAGCCTTGGGAAGGATGTGACCTTGTGTAATAGATTCTCTTCAGCTGAGAGAATGTCCCACAGAGGGACATAATTGAGAGTTGTTGGCTGCAAAACTACAACCAATGCTTGAGTCCTCAGTGGGTTCAGGGGGTGTACCCCATTATAAATAAAGCATGTTAAGGATATGTCATGTAAATCATCTTAGAATAATAGTAATCATGGATTTTAAGCATGGGTGAGACACAATCTGATATATATGTTTAGAAAGATTTTGCAATATGAGGAACGGATTTGAGAGAAATATGACTAGAAGCAGCGAGACCAGTTGAAAGTTGGTTAAAACATTTCAGGCAACAGAGGATGGTAGCCTGAAGTAGGATAGTGACAGTAAGAATGGAGAGTTGTAGATGGATCTAAAAGATACTTAGGAAGTAGAAGGAACAGGACTTGGTGTTTGGGTTTGAAAAAGTTAGAGAGACAAGAGTGTAAGTTGTAACCCAAATTTCTAGCTTAGACACACTTGATGGGGAACAAAGCAAGATAAACCAATTATTTGATTGTTATTGTATTTTTTTTAGTAGTAGGAGGGAGAGGCTAAATTCAGTTTTGGAAATGTAGAGTTAAAGTGAGTTACAGTGGCATGTATGTGGGAATTACTAAAAAGCATATAAGGGTCTAGATCACACGAAAGTGATTTGGACAAAAATAAAAATAAGTGGGCCATCAATATAAACGTGGTACTGTGGCCAAGAGAGATCAAGGTTGCTCAGGAAGGTGTAGAAAGTGAGAAAAGCAGAAGGCCTAGGATAAAACCATGAGGTCTTGATTTTTCTTTTTCATGACTCATTAATTATATTCCTACCCTGAACTTTGAACTGGATTAGGAAGGAGAGAAGAAGAGTGATAGTTTTAAAATAACTTTGATGTCTCAAACACATTATCTCATTATCTTATAATTTCAAATTATCATCCCCATTTAACAGATGACAGCAAAGGCTAAGGAAATTAAGCAACTTCCAGAAGTCACAATGCTATCTATATATATAAAACGCTAATATGCAATAGACCAAATGGAAGATGCTCCTGCATTGAGCACCTGCCCCTGGTGGTCAGTGAGTGTCATACCGACTGGTCAACTGGTCGTTCCGGTCATTACGGTTGTTCAGTCATAATGTTCGCTTAGGCTTTTATATATATACTAGAGGCCCGGTGCACAAAAATTTCTGTTTGCAGCTGGTCACACCCCCTTCAGGGTGGGGGTCCCCACTGGGGTGCCTGGCCAGCCTGGATGAGGGGATGATGGCTGTTTGCAGCTGGTCACACCCCCTTCAGGGTGGGGGTCCCCACTGGGGTGCCTGGCCAGCCTGGATGAGGGGATGATGGCTGTTTGCAGCTGGTCACACCCCCTTCAGGGTGGGGGTCCCCACTGGGGTGCCTGGCCAGCCTGGATGAGGGGATGATGGCTGTTTGCAGCTGGTCACACCCCCTTCAGGGTGGGGGTCCCCACTGGGGTGCCTGGCCAGCCTGGATGAGGGGATGATGGCTGTTTGCAGCTGGTCACACCCCCTTCAGGGTGGGGGTCCCCACTGGGGTGCCTGGCCAGCCTGGATGAGGGGATGATGGCTGTTTGCAGCTGGTCACACCCCCTTCAGGGTGGGGGTCCCCACTGGGGTGCCTGGCCAGCCTGGATGAGGGGATGATGGCTGTTTGCAGCTGGTCACACCCCCTTCAGGGTGGGGGTCCCCACTGGGGTGCCTGGCCAGCCTGGATGAGGGGATGATGGCTGTTTGCAGCTGGTCACACCCCCTTCAGGGTGGGGGTCCCCACTGGGGTGCCTGGCCAGCCTGGATGAGGGGATGATGGCTGTTTGCAGCTGGTCACACCCCCTTCAGGGTGGGGGTCCCCACTGGGGTGCCTGGCCAGCCTGGATGAGGGGATGATGGCTGTTTGCAGCTGGTCACACCCCCTTCAGGGTGGGGGTCCCCACTGGGGTGCCTGGCCAGCCTGGATGAGGGGATGATGGCTGTTTGCAGCTGGTCACACCCCCTTCAGGGTGGGGGTCCCCACTGGGGTGCCTGGCCAGCCTGGATGAGGGGATGATGGCTGTTTGCAGCTGGTCACACCCCCTTCAGGGTGGGGGTCCCCACTGGGGTGCCTGGCCAGCCTGGATGAGGGGATGATGGCTGTTTGCAGCTGGTCACACACCCTTCAGGGTGGGGGTCCCCACTGGGGTGCCTGGCCAGCCTGGATGAGGGGATGATGGCTGTTTGCAGCTGGTCACACACCCTTCAGGGTGGGGGTCCCCACTGGGGTGCCTGGCCAGTCTGGGTGAGGGGCTGAGGGCTGCTTTCAGGCTGGCGGTTGTTGACTGAAGCTCCCAACTGCTCCTTTTTTTTCCTCTTTTTTTAATTTTATTCTGGGCCAGCTTTAGCTCTGGCTCTAGCTGTGAGGCTTCCGCTGCTGAAAGCTGGTATCTGGTTTGTTTGCCGTTCTATAATCGAAACAATGTATAACTTCGGCTCTGAGATCCCAGCAGGCTGAAAGTTTTTTTCTGGGGTTTTGTTTAGCTACTACATTTGCAACATAGTACATAGTTGCTTAGAGTTGCAACTCAGAGGCCGGCAAGTCCGGGGAACGTTTAATTTGCATAAGGATATGCTGATTAGCCAATGGGAAGGGTAGTGGTCGTACGCCAATTACCATGTTTCTCTTTTATTAGTGTAGATACTAGAGGCCCAGCGCACAATTAAATCATGTGCGTGTAGGGTCCCCTAGGCCTACCCTGCCACCAGGGCCATGTCTGCGACCCCACGACGACTCTCACACTCCGCAGATGCTGCCAGCACCCTGTGACACTCCGCTGACACTGCCGGTGCCCCATGGACGCTGCCGGTGCCCTGCCATGTTCCAGGGACACTGTCAGCACCCCACGACACTCCGCTGATGCTACCAACTTCCTGGGGTGGGTGGGTAGGGGGAGGGTGGGACCCCAGACTCTGCCGCGTGTGCCGGCTGGACCCCAGACCCGCTGTGCCCACTGGTGGGACCCCAGACCTCACCACCGCTGCTGTGGGTCTCATGAGATTATTTGTGCCTGGCTGGCCCCCATTCCTCTCTCCCCAGTGTTGAGTGTCTGAGCCGTTGGCTGCTCCAAACAATTTGGCTCTTTCCCTTAATAACAGCTTTTACCTTCTGCCTCAATTCCTCTCCCAGTTCGCGCCCTTCCCCCATGTGCTGCCTCCCCCTGCCGCTAGCCAT
>NW_005353838.1:760061-766788 GCF_000412655.1 Myotis brandtii | reverse complement strand
ACCCACCCAGCGCCCATCCCCTGTGCCCTCTTCACCACATGGCCCTGCCCGCCGCCCGCCTTGCTGTGATCAGAGCCTGTGGGCTGTGGGACTGAGAAGTGCTCCATGCACTTCCTGGTGACTGATCTTTGGTCGTTACAGTGTTACGGCATATGGCCACTGGCTTTTTATATATATAGATAGATAAGCATAGTCTTATTTTGGTTTACATAATGTACTAACCTTTAAAAATATTTTTTTAAATATTAAAAAGTGAAATTAGAAAAATTCAAATCTGATTTAAGAAATAAGAATATGGTCTCCTATGTTTTCAAACCTTAAAAGAAGATGTATTAATTTGTTTTTATCAAATAGAAAAATAGAAGGAAATGGTTTCATCTATCAATAATTACTCTGTGGAGAAAAGTTTCTATTTTCTGAAGGGAATTAAAAATATATAGTAATAGGCATTTAGGACAAAATTACCTCACAACAAAAAGTGTATGTACTGTTAGCACTGCTGTTATTTATTTATGTGAAGCTAGAATTACATGCCCACATAGGGCCCAGATTATGAAAGTGCCTGAATGGGTTTCTCAGGGCTGTGAGAAACTGTGACTGCAGAAGCCTATGGGGAACTGGGTTCCGAGACACCTCCTCCCACCCAGGGCTTCTGTTGAAAGAGATGCATCAGTGGTCTGTGCTCATTAACATCTGCAAATGTCCTCTCTAACATTCATAGGCTCAGAGAGGGGGAGCTCAGTCTTCCTGCCAAGCAACTGAGAGAAAAAGTAACGTTAGCAGAGGAACTTTTTGACCATACTCATAAGTGGGTAACCATCCATTTGCTGTTGGCTCCCTTGGACATATCCTCAATATGAAAGATAGCACACACCCTTCAGAAGAGCAGCATCTCTATCTATAGTTCCAGTGGTGAGGCTTGAATATAGAATAATGTTCAATTATTATCTGTCATTAAGGAGTGTTTCTGGCACATGCAATTGTATGGGTGGACACAGTTAAAACCGCAAAGCTTCATGATTTGCTGTAATGAATGTTAAATTACACACATTTCAGGATTCCTTGTCAGCCCCAACCAGGAGCAGAAAGAAGGCCTCCTTTTAAAATCATCCTTTGTCTCATTAAGTGTGTGTAGAATATTGGTTTTGACATTAAGATTAAACTGGGTCAAAAGCTGCTATGTAGCTCTTGAAAAATTATTTCGCTCTGTAAGGAAAAAAACACACCAAAAACACATTTAAATTGTGCAGATCTCATCCATCATGAATGTGGTTTTTTTAAAGGATAAAAATAATAGAGGATTGTAGGCTTTTAAAAAAATATAGTATACAATTTTAAAACTTGAAGGAATTAAAATGCGTGTAAGTATAGTCTTGCTTATTTTGTATGTGACTACACATATTCACAGATTGTGGGACATTATTCAAGGTCATACAAGAAAAGAGTATTTAATGGTAAAAGTAGGACTTTAAACCAATTTTTTTTTATACCACATGATCTAGCAATCTCACTACTGTGTATAAAGCCAAAGGAAATGAAGAAAATGTGATATATGCATACATATAAATACATATATAACTATAATTATAACTATAACTATAAATATACTGGAATATTATTCAGCCTTTAAAAAGTATATTCTGCCATTTGTGATAACATGGATGAACCTGAAGGACCTTTTCTATGTGGAATAAACCAGACACAGATAAGGCACATATTGCGTAATCTACTTGGTACCACAATGGTGGTTACCAAGGACTGGGTGATGGGGAAGGAAATGGAGAAACGTTCATTTTGATTCCTTTTGATCAAACTTTATTCATTTTGAGCCGGTGATGCAGAATGAGTGAAGTCTGGACATCTAGCATACAGCATGGAGACAACAGTTAATCATACCATATTGTACCCCGTTTCCATTCCCTGCTGACTGTAAACAAAGAGGTTTCATCCATCCCCTACTCTCTGCCCAGGGGCTGAATTCTGGTGCATTTTCTCGGACCGCTTTTCACATATGCCAGAAAGAAAAACAGTAAACCTTCCACGAGGCCTATATTCATCAGAAAAATGAGGTGATTTGTAAATACACTTGAACCTGAGGAGGTCATGACATCCCCTTGAGGTAAATGAAAAGAAAGCCTCATACTCCGAAATCAAGGCTCCAAAACCCGGGCTGGAGACTGAAGTCCACCGATTCGTAAGAGGAAACGTATTTCTCAGGCAGTTCCTAAGATGGTCTTCTTGGCGGGCTTGCCCTCTGCCCAGTGGCTCCTGGAGTTGCTTCTTTATTAGAGCAACCAGATACAAGTTTATCGCCTCTGATCAGCATGTCTCTGTTTATTTTAAGAGAGAGAGAGACAAAAAGAGAGAGAGAGAGAGAGAGAGAGAGAGAGAGATTGATTTTCAATTTAGTTTAATCTTAAAGTTTACTTGGCTAAAAATAGTCTTCCTCCAGCTGACCAGGCATCAAAATTCCCATCTCTATGTGACGGAAACAAGAAAGATAGAAGTGAATGTGAGTGAACACTCATCACAGGCCCAGTGACTACCATATATTTCCCACTAAAATTTACAGTAATCCTATGAGAGAGGATCATTATTTCCCTTTCCCCTCTCCAAAGGTTTCCCTGAATATAGGGAACCAGGATTACAGAGAGAATATGGTCAAGATGTGGTATTTCCTATAGGCAATATTTGCTCTGCTTTGAAAAACCAATTTATTTTGAAATACAATAGCTTGTGTTTTTAACACTCAATATATATAAACTGTTATTGTTTATTAGACTAATAATTCATTAGGGCTCAAAATTTAAATATCAAACTAGTAACATTACATTTTAAAAATTATCTTATATTAGTACAGAAAAATAGTGGTTTGGAATTTGTTCTAGAAATATTTTTTTCTAAAAAAAACAACACACTTAAAGCCAAACTTTATCTGCTTTGTATTTGTCAAGGTAGCCATGTGGGGCAATAGCAAAAATTGGGATTTTATCCAGCCTCCAAATCTTATGATTTGTTAATTTATAATGTGCCTTAATACTGGAATTAGAGGCAAGGTTTTTCTCCCTAATTAAGCTAGCTGATGGAGTCGTTCCTTGTACATGCAAAATGTGCTTGCATTTAAATGGAGCCCAGTGGCCTGTCCTCAGCGAAGAGGGCAATGTTTTCAAATATGAAGACTTTTGCAGCTGTTCAGCTAGTTGACTAATCACTTCTGAGATTTTCTTCCCCAAAATAAAAATCGTCTGGGGACTGATTGTTAGTCAGAATAGTAACAGAGCTTGGCATTTCCGAAGATCTGTTCATCACTGGGTTTCACAGGTCTGAGCCCAACTCTGAAATCCTAAGCTTCTCTCCCAGGGGTCCAGGTGGAGGCCTGAGTGGGAACAGACAGCTCTGTGGCAGGTTTGGAGTCAGGATTGGACATTCCTTACTCACATTTCCACTTCACATCCATGTGGCCCTGCACTTGATTAGTACAAGCCTACCGTGTGATGTGCTGCAAACAGCACTATTCTCTGCAGAATTCCATGATGTGGGATGCATCCTGGCTCTCTCTTAAGAGGGGCATGGAATTAGGTAAGCAACTGCTGTACAGACCTTGTGTGGATCTGGTACAAATCCAAGTCTCTCGGGCAGTGGTTTTCAACCAGTGTGCTGCAAGGATTTAATTTTTTTTTATTCCAAATCAAAACATGTACCACAGGGCTACATTGCCTTGTTTCATAAATACTTGATAAATAATAAATATAGGATGATAAAACGCTATCAATTGATAAGTACTAAGTAAAAATAAGTCATATATTTAGAAATTTCAAGGACACTGAAAACTTTACTAAAACTAAATACTTGTAATTTGCTTGGGGCAGTGACATTGCTTGATTTTTAAATATCACACAGTAATCATTCCTTACTTTATCTTATTGGCTTCACTTCTTTGAGGAAAAAAGTGTCCTTCTGTCATTGAAAATGCTAAATGAAATGCATCAGTAGAAATTAATAGGCAATAGAACCTGATGAATTCTCTTGGATAATGTTTGTATGATGAAAGCTTGGCAACTGTTTTCATGATTAATCATGATAATGCACAAACCCTTGGCTTCAGATAAACTGTCCTATTCCTTTTTCTGGAATATGTCTCCTTCCTGGAATATTGCTCTCCTTCCCTTTTTTCTTCAAGGAGGATTAACCACTCCACCCTCTTTATATTCTTCCCTATGACAGCTCCACCTTCACTTCTTTATTCAAATCCCACTTTCCCAGAAAAGATATCTCAGACCACCAAAGGAGGACGCGATCTTGTTTTCTTTTGAATTTCAATGCCCTTTCTATTTCCACACTTAACACTGATCTGATCATACATTGTAATATTATCACATATTCCCCAGACCTTAAACATTACAAAAGGATTGAGTTACTAGTATATGCTCTACAGGGTAAGTATGGGGATAGGGAGCCAATAAATATTCCTTGCTGATAGCTAGAGTGAATACACAGCAATGGCTAAGTACATCAGAAGCAAGGATACTTTAAAAATCAATCAATCAGTGGATCTTTGGTTAGCACACATGCTAAAAGTGAACTTTCTTTATGAAGACAGAATACTTTCAGCCTTTCTTGTTACAGAGAATTGAGAATAAACCACCGATTCGTAAGAGGAAACGTATTTCTCAGGCAGTTCCTAAGATGGTCTTCTTGGCGGGCTTGCCCTCTGCCCAGTGGCTCCTGGAGTTGCTTCTTTATTAGAGCAACCAGATACAAGTTTATCGCCTCTGATCAGCATGTCTCTGTTTATTTTAAGAGAGAGAGAGACAAAAAGAGAGAGAGAGAGAGAGAGAGAGAGAGAGAGATTGATTTTCAATTTAGTTTAATCTTAAAGTTTACTTGGCTAAAAATAGTCTTCCTCCAGCTGACCAGGCATCAAAATTCCCATCTCTATGTGACGGAAACAAGAAAGATAGAAGTGAATGTGAGTGAACACTCATCACAGGCCCAGTGACTACCATATATTTCCCACTAAAATTTACAGTAATCCTATGAGAGAGGATCATTATTTCCCTTTCCCCTCTCCAAAGGTTTCCCTGAATATAGGGAACCAGGATTACAGAGAGAATATGGTCAAGATGTGGTATTTCCTATAGGCAATATTTGCTCTGCTTTGAAAAACCAATTTATTTTGAAATACAATAGCTTGTGTTTTTAACACTCAATATATATAAACTGTTATTGTTTATTAGACTAATAATTCATTAGGGCTCAAAATTTAAATATCAAACTAGTAACATTACATTTTAAAAATTATCTTATATTAGTACAGAAAAATAGTGGTTTGGAATTTGTTCTAGAAATATTTTTTTCTAAAAAAAACAACACACTTAAAGCCAAACTTTATCTGCTTTGTATTTGTCAAGGTAGCCATGTGGGGCAATAGCAAAAATTGGGATTTTATCCAGCCTCCAAATCTTATGATTTGTTAATTTATAATGTGCCTTAATACTGGAATTAGAGGCAAGGTTTTTCTCCCTAATTAAGCTAGCTGATGGAGTCGTTCCTTGTACATGCAAAATGTGCTTGCATTTAAATGGAGCCCAGTGGCCTGTCCTCAGCGAAGAGGGCAATGTTTTCAAATATGAAGACTTTTGCAGCTGTTCAGCTAGTTGACTAATCACTTCTGAGATTTTCTTCCCCAAAATAAAAATCGTCTGGGGACTGATTGTTAGTCAGAATAGTAACAGAGCTTGGCATTTCCGAAGATCTGTTCATCACTGGGTTTCACAGGTCTGAGCCCAACTCTGAAATCCTAAGCTTCTCTCCCAGGGGTCCAGGTGGAGGCCTGAGTGGGAACAGACAGCTCTGTGGCAGGTTTGGAGTCAGGATTGGACATTCCTTACTCACATTTCCACTTCACATCCATGTGGCCCTGCACTTGATTAGTACAAGCCTACCGTGTGATGTGCTGCAAACAGCACTATTCTCTGCAGAATTCCATGATGTGGGATGCATCCTGGCTCTCTCTTAAGAGGGGCATGGAATTAGGTAAGCAACTGCTGTACAGACCTTGTGTGGATCTGGTACAAATCCAAGTCTCTCGGGCAGTGGTTTTCAACCAGTGTGCTGCAAGGATTTATAAAACATGCAATACCTGACTGTTTAGTCAGGGCACTGATATCTTCTCCTTTGACTGTCAAATAAAAAATGACAACAGCCAATACAACAGCCATCTGGTGTGACTGAACAAAAATATACCTATTTTTTGTCAGATTGACAAAAAATATAATGCACTTTTTTGGTGTGCTGCAGAATATTAGTAATTAGTTTACCATGAGATGAAAAATGTTGAAGATTGCTGTTCTAGGGAATCAAATATATGAATGTGTTTTGTAAACTATTAAACAAGTTCATACAAATATAAATTATGATTAATATTTATCTGTCATTTGCCCAACATCCTCATCAATTTCTTCACTTTAAAGGGGGTGAGTAGATCATGACTTGGTATATATAACGTCACTATGAAGAACATGTTTAGAGATTTACTAAATGGAATACATTCTAAATTTTTTATTATCCAACTATATCTACAAAAAATCTGGGCTATTTGATGTCTATTTTAATAATTGATTTTCATTTAGTTGACCCTACTCAAGAAACCCTATATGTAGATTAAGCCCTAGAAACAACTAGCTATATGCCCTCAGGCACGTTGTCTAATTTTTAACTGAGAAGT
>NW_005353838.1:736522-760043 GCF_000412655.1 Myotis brandtii | reverse complement strand
GGGTAGGAAAGAGATGAGACAAAGGGATGGACAAAGGGATCTGGGCCACCTGCTTTAGCATCTACAGCCTTAATTCTCTACCCCTAGGAGAACTCTGGCCTTAAGCGAAGGGAGCTGGTTTAGAGCTCTACGTACTCACTGATTTCATGTTCAAATATACAAGGAAGCCAGTATTTGCTATTTGAAAACAGCATTTCTAAAGTTAGGTTCCAAATTTGGAGTTCTGACTAAAAATGCCCGAGGACTTTGCAGAAGTCATAAAGGGTGGCAATCAAGAAATGTTTGTTGACTGATTGGCAGACAGGCAGACATAGCTTGGTGACTAAATAAATTAGAATCCCTTCTGGGAAGTAATCGCCTAACCAGGGACCACATTCCTCAACCTTCATTACATCTAAGTGGAGCTGTGTGACTATTTCTCCCCCGTGAAATAAAAGCCAGTTCATGTGTGTCACCTTTGGTGTAATTCTTTAGGATCTCTTTTTCCATCTGTTGGCTGCCTCTGAGTACCTAGAGGCAAGAGGAGCCACAAGACGGAAAGATCCAGGATTCACGAATGATTCCATGGAAGGCCACCTCCCCACCAGGAACAACCACATAGAAATCTGCAGGAGTAAGACAGACAATTTCATTGTGCTAAGCCACCAAGACTTTTGCGGGTACTGGTTGCTAAAGCTAGTGTTACTCTAATATAAAGGGCAAAAATAAAAAGCTCATATTTTTCCAAGTTAAACCTAAGATAACTAACAAAGTACTAAGGTGATTGAGCCGGCCTAGAAATAATTAAATTTTCTGTCATTAGGCAAAAATGGGACATTAAAGTAGAAATTAATTTATAGGAACATGAAGAAAGTTACAGTTGTGTTCTCCCTTGAGTTTATGATTTGTAAAACTCATACCTATCAGTGACTGAATATATTTTAATTTTGCTGTCACCTGTTCGGCTGGATATAGTTTGCTTTTCTGCAAGTAATTTCCCCTATTTATTTCTATAAGTGAGTGAAATGAATAACATACTCCATGTGGCTTTTTAGTGCAGTAGAGGCTGGTGCAATATTCAAATTTTTTGAATAGGTTATTTCAAGGTGATTGTGACTTGGTTCAGAAGTCCACTATCTTCCATGTAAAAAGTGAGTTGAATAGAAATTAAAAATGCCTTTTCCCCCCCCTGTAGAGTTAGAGAGCTTCTATTCCAGTTAGGGCAGGAACCCTCTACAAGTTCAAAGTGAAACGTTTGGTTTGAGGGGACATCTTGTTCCAGGTCCTTTAAAAGATATCAGTATTATTCTTTGTTCCAATATGAAAAGCTGCTTTTGGCTTAGAGAAGCATTCTTGCAAACTAATTGTATATCTTACAAAGCCCTTCCACGGCTCAGCAGGAGGAACCACGTGCTTTTCAGTCTAGCTGATTCTAACAAGATAACAGGCAGAACTGAAAATGAAAAAAAAAAGTAAAAATTTCTTTTCTAAATTAGTGAGACGCCATTTTACTTAGTAATTGCAGAAATTTAAAGGATTGGAGATTTAATTCCATGTTCATTCATTCTTCCATAGTCAGAATCTTTTCAGAAAGAAACCACTTTAGACAACCTTATTTTGAGGGTGAATATGGGGTGAAATGGTACATGAGATTATTTTCCCTTTTCATTCTAAGAAGTTTGTCTACATCTTCCTCCTTGCATCCATTGGACTACAGTGTATGTATAATCCCATTGTTACCCAAGTAATATTCTATTGCAAAAGTAGGATATTTATTTTTCCCCATAGAAGACCCAGATCTAAAATGAGAAGCCTTTTCCTTCTTTTGGAAGATAAATGAGTTTAGACTAAATGATCACACTGAATGCTTTATGATTTTACCAGAACTACCTGAACTAATACTAAGGGAGAATGAATATGGGGGAAGAAAACCTCTTTGCCTGAAAAAAAGAAGAACCCCAGTTTTATTAAGTGGCAATGGGTTCAGCTAAAAACACAATTATTCCAGATTCCCCTGCAGGAGTGATGGCATTTTTCACAGTTATGACCCATAAGAATTAAGTCAGTTTCCAGGGGATCTGGGAAAGCTCTTGGAGAAAGAGCTGATTCAGCTGTCACTTGCCTTTTACCTTTCATACTTCCTGTCCCCCTACCTGGAATGTAGACAGGATGCTGAAGATGAGGCAACCATTTTGAGACCACAAGGCAACAAATTAGATGATAAAAGCCACATAAGATGGCCAAGCGGAAGAAAAATGAGCTGAGGTCCCCGAGGACTGTGGGTTTGCCAGGACTGTAAAGTCCTACCTTAATGTCATTTGACCTTAATGTCACTTGACCTGACTTAATGTCACTTGAGAGAAACAAAACATCTATTTGATTAACCTAGTGAAAGTTGGATTACCCTTATGAGCTGTCAAACCTATACCAACTTAACACAATTAGATTGTAAGGAGAATGCTAATTTTTTTTATAAGAACAGTTTCTTAACAAGGATTTCAAAAGCATTCATTTACCATGGTGATTATTAACCTGACATACTTATAAATTATTTCTTTTACATTACTTAAAATGACTCCTCCAAGGAACTCTACTAGGCAAATAACATATGCAACCCCCATAAATGGATTATCATGAATGTGTTTCAGCCCTCCCTTTATTCATTCAGCAAATATTTATTGAGGACCCAGTAAGCACTGTTCTAGGGGCAGGGGTGCAAGGTTGAAAACAAATGCCTGACTATAAGGGTCTCAATTTACTTAAAAGTAATAAGACTAAGTATTTCTTTAAAAAACTCTATTTTCCAATTCCTTGCTTCCGATGTGTTGTTTATTTCATGAACATTATTCTACAAGAGGAAAAGCCTAGCACCACAAAATAAAAGGATCTTAACCACAAACATGGTGTCCATCACTTAATTTTCAGAACACTTTCATCATTTGAAAATTTAATTCAACGTTGCACCAATACTTCATTAGCTATGAGAAGTAATTGAATGAAATTTCTCATTCTATCCACTGCAGAACTTGTTTGCCCAAAAGCAGTCTACTGCTAAGAATACTAGTGCTGCTCTGCTTTGGTTTTTGCCATTTCTATTATTTTAAAAAATAAAAAATACCTTTACGCCAGTATCCAAGGGCAAGCATTCACTGGAGTACAGTAGGCAAAATACTGTGAAGATCGGGAAAACCACTTTACACTCACCTATTCCTCTGTGTCACCTTAAGCACACCATTTAACTTCGTTCTACCTCCGTTTCCTTAGGGGTGAAATGATGGGGTGAATATAGATCATTGTATTGTTCCATGGACCTAAAATTCTCTTATCTCCCTGCTCTATTCTCAGTGTGACACATTAGTAGACAAGTTTCCCCACTAAGAGCAGCACATTAAGATTATTTTTAAATGATGCATGGCTTCTTCTCTATTTCTGTTGTCTCAGGAATTATGTCTTAGCCCACATCCCCACATCAAACCACAGTTTTATATATAATTAAATAATATAATGCATCTTATATTAATAATACCATGCCACTATCCTCAGGATCAGCATATAGGACAGGTTTTATTATTTCTAGCTTTCAAGGACACATGTATTGCACACATTTGCGATAATTGAATAGAAATTAGATGGAAAGAGTATATTGTTTTTAATTTGCTATTTTAAAATATTCACCCCATACTTGGAAATGAGCCTAGCAAAGCTTATTTCAAAAGCACAGGAATGCTATTGCCCTGTTCTGAGAAACTGCTTTCAAACTCTAACAAAAGATTTATTATATGCAAAATCTGAATGCTGAAATTCAGATCTTCCTCTTCGGTATTGACAAAGGAAGTAATTAATTCACACATCTAAAAGTTATCTGCAAACTACCACAGAGAGGCACCTGCTTTTCTTACTGCTTTCACAAAAATATTTCAAATTGAAATAGATTAAGCATCACCAGTTTAACCCACCCCATGCTGAATGTGATATATAAGATTTCAAGTGCCCTGACCTGGCTTGCAGCAAGATGTTTAAGGAACATGAACACTCCTTACAATCCTTTAGTTATCATCCTGCAAACCAACTCACACCTCCAACTATTACTCTCATTACATACATACATATTCCCCTTACTCACCACAATGAGTTAAAGGCAGACAAAAGCTCTCGGTGGCAGCCTTTGAGTCATTACTTTGCGATACCATTCCCTTCATCTTAGGTGTCATGGCACAGTACTTTGCAGACAGCTATTCATTCTGCTAGGTTTGCTGCAAACACTGAAAGAGGTGTCTTGCACTCGCTGGAAGATTTAGCTTTTATGCTTCTGGTCATTCTTCCCACAAAAAGAATGAGACCAGTTTCTGAGCCATTCTTAACTCTCCTTAGAAAACATTTCAAAAGAGAAAAGACAAGAAAGACTTCATGATTTTCACGCAAACTCCCAGCCTGCCTGCCTGCCTGCTGCCGCCAACACTTCTAACTCTTGCTGGTGATGACATTCAGCGAGCTCCCCAGTCCCGATGCTTCTTATGTAAGGCTGTCTAGGTCAAGTGTAGGAGACACACTGCTGGCCTGTGAAAACTCATGGAACTGTTACCTTCTGATTAACACTTCAGGGGCTATGGAAGCTGGAGGAAGCTGAGCTTGTACTACATCTTTTGGGGGTAAATATTTTTGCATGATTCAGTGGTTTATATGCTATAGTCTTGGCAGATGCCTGTCAGCCATGCTGAGAGGTGCAGGGAGAAATTACTAAGAGATTCCAGATCTGTTAGCATGCTTGAATAAGCACAGTAAATGTGTTAGCAATCCTAGCTTTAAGCGTTTAAGGAGTAAATGAATCATAAATTAGGGTTTGTTTATCAAGCATCATCTCTAACCATCAGGGAATGGATGTTGATTTGACTGTTTAAACTCTGAATGCAATTCATTTGCTCGGAGGTGCTGTAGAAGAGATGATTAGATGTAGCTATTAGTTTGAAGAGATTTACTGCAGTTCTTGGCTACTGCATTGCTCTTGTCTGATCGCAAATTTGCTTCCCTTGTAAATGAGCTAGATGTTTTCCTGTATGTGTTTTCTGTTGTGATAACATGATGATGGAGCCTGCCGAACCTGGCAGTTTTGTGACTTCCACAAATAATAAATCCTGCCTACTTAGTACCAAGGTGAATACTGCAGTAAGAGCGCCATTCAATCCTAGCACTGAATGATGTTGGGTTAACTGCCTTGATTCAAACTGTACTGTGTTTAGGGGACTTGGAGGTATGATCTCAGGTTTGACATGAACAGTTAGTTACTCAGTCTCTGAATCAAAGTAGAAACGTATAGCGTTGATTCTGTTTTAGACTCTCACACCGTGTCCTGGTGTGGGAATTCATTAGAATAGCAGGCTCTTAGTGAATGCTGCAGAAAAGCCTGGAGAAGTAGCAGGGTGAGATTGCAGCAGCAGTGTGATATGGGCAAGGAATTTTAATAAGATTTAACCAGAGATGATGGTACAGCAGATGGCACCAAATTTAGAACGTAGCTGGATATTTAAACAACGGAAGAAAAACGCAGCACATTTGAGAGGGTTTGGCTTCCTGTGCGCCCTTGGCCAGTGAAGTTCAGTCCCTTGAACAGGATGCCATGAGGTAGTAAAGTGCAGGCTGTGTAAATTGTCTTCATGATTGAAGAGCTAAGTGGGAAGTTGAATATTCAGTCACTGGGTGTCTCTCAATGGGGGCACTGTCACAAGGCAGGTAATTAGAGCACCTTCACTAGGTAAACAGGTAGTTTTAAGTCTCTGGAATTTCTTGCATTCATTTTACTAACTTAAAGAAATGAAAATGGGTGTTACTAAAATAAATTTCTTATGGGCTACTTTTCATTCTATTAATCATGATAGAGGGTCAGATATTCTTCCCTGTGGAGTCTGTCCTGCACGTCATATAATGAGCAGCATCCCTGGCCTCTACTCACAAGGTGACAATAGCAACCCCTGGTTGTGACAATTAAAAATATTTCCAGACATTAACACATGTCTCCTGAGGGAAAAATTGTCCTTCCCAACAGTAGCACATTGATTACTTATGATGGGAATATACTGCTTAACATTTTATGCTATATTTAATTGATTAAGCATGTACATTTTCCCCAAATAATTTGAAGAGACAGTTACAGTTCCTCAGGGACGGATTTTATATTACTGATGTCAATAGGCACTTTCCCCATAGACTTAGCTTGGCATAAGCGCCTCACCAGACCAGGTTTTATTCAGCTTGGCATACAGAATATTCCTCATAACTGTAATATTAAAAATGATGCATTCATACTTAGTTGTACTCACGATCTTTGAGTTTACTTATCTTCAAGGAAACACTATCAGTACTCAAATGGTCTATAAATGATTTTCATTTGATACTTTTTATTTGCCCATTGTCTAAATGGGATTCTTCTTTTTAGGCAATGAAGCCTTAAAAGTTCTCTTAATGTCTTCATTTTTAAAGTAAAGGATTTGAGTTAAAGGAGGTATAAAGTTAGTTTTGCTTCTGCTATCTGTAGTTTCTCTAAGGGAATTAGCTTTATTGATTAATCTTTGCTAACATGAGATTACATCATAAAGTGATATTATATTTTTAGAACCTACAATATTAGGCTAACGTTTATGGAGTACCTGTCCTAGGCCAGTCAGTGGTCCTCAACATGACACCTCCCAACTAGAAGCATCAACATTATCTGGGAACTTTTTAAGAATGCAGATTCTCATGCCGCATGCAAAACTTACTGAGTCAGAACCTCTGGGGTTGGGGTAGGGGTATTTGATTTTGAACAAGCCCCCCAAGTTACTGTGAAGCATGCTAAAGTGTAAGAACCACTAGCTGGGCAGTACTTTGGTTAAATATCATGAAAAATAGGTTTTACTAAATGCAATCAAATGTACATTACATGATAAAATTCTCTATTTTTCTGGTTGCCCAGATTTCCTAATGTAAGCAGTTCTGTGTTTTAAAGTTGTATGCAATTTTGTATTTAGTACATCTTAAGCCTAAATTTGTCCATAAGAAGCTTTATTTTCCGACAGTTCCATTTTTTAGCTTTTAGAGGTTACATAGTGTGATGGGAAAAACACTAAAGGATCTATCTCTTCTATTTGCTCACTGTGTGACAGGGCATGTGTCACTGACCCTCTCTGATGTTCAATTTCTCATTTATATAAAGAAAGGTTGACCTAAGCCAGGGCTTCACAACTTGGCACCATTGACATTTTGGGTCAGATATTCTTCCCTGTGGAGTCTGTTCTGCACATCATATAATGAGGAGCATCCCTGGCCCCTACTCACAAGGTGACAATAGCAACCCCTGGTTGTGACAATTAAAAATATTTCCAGACATTAACACATGTCTCCTGAGGGAAAAAATGTCCTTCCCATTCCCTCACATCTTCCCTCCCCCCGCCCCATGTTCGAGAACCACTGGCCTAGGTTAACTCTACTATGTAAAGTTATATTATACTAAATAATACAACTGTATTATTTCTCCCTTTATTTTTAAAAAAATATATTTTATTGATTTTTTTACAGAGAGGAAGGGAGAGGGATAGAGTTAGAAACATCGATGAGAGAGAAACATCGATCAGCTGCCTCCTGCACACCCCCTACTGGGGATGTGCCCGCAACCAAGGTACATGCCCTTGACCGGAATTGAACATGGGGCCCTTCAGTCCACAGGCCAACGCTCTATCCACTGAGCCAAACCAGTTAGGGCTTATTTCTCCTTTTAGAAGCAGACAGGTTAAAAATTACAAATAAGTAAGTATATGTCTTACTGGTATAACACAGGTATAAGCTGGGGCCTCTGACCCCTGATGGTATAATTTGCTCAAATACCTACCAATTTCACAGTTGGTAAGTCCAAACGTCATCTGCAACTTCACAGGGACTTAAAGTCTTACATTATCTTCTGTGTCCTGGAGTCCTGGTTCCATGTAAAAAAAGTGACCCAGATTCCAACTGTCACTAGTTTCCACCAGAAAAGTATGTAATTATCTATACCAATCATCTTTGGGTTTTAATGGATTTCACTAAGGATTTGGGTTTTCTCCCCATTCCCTCTCCCATCACCTTGCCCCTCCCTGCAAGATGTTCTGAGAGCTACAAATTCTTCTTCTCCAGGATACACAGTAGTCCAGCTTTTCACAGCTGGTATAGCAGCTAGATGTAACTGCCCAAATCCATCAGAGTTCAGAAGATCAAGGGCCTTTGATTTAGGGCTATTTCCCCCTCACAGAAGGCAGTTGGGGTCTTATTATATCATCATAAAGTCATACGACTGAGACTGATATTGAGTTTAAGTTTATTTTCATGTGTTTAGAAGTCATACTGAATGATAGCTCCTGGCCCTTAAAATCACATATTTCATGCTAGTCATAGAATTTTAAATTATATCATCCCATGAATTGTTACCTCAAACAATTCAGCAACTTAGTCCTGACTTTTTCTAAAGCTGATATGTATGATAAGAATAGATATGTCCACATGAACACATGCATACACACACTTCACAAGTTAGAAATTCTTTTTAATTCACTGTGCTGCAAATTCAAATTAAGTGTTTTTCCAAGATATCTGTGAATTAGGGACGTAATCTATAATGTACATATAAAAATGTACCAGATATATATTTTAATTAATCAAATAGCTTATATGTAATGATTATATCTGTATTTCTAAATAATTTATACAAGAGTCATTCTGAGACCCACAACATCCTCATATGAAAGGTACCATTACTGTTATCATTTTACAGATAAGGAAAAAACCCTTAAGATCTCCAGATGCCAAATCTACTTCTCTTTTCACTCTTCAACAAGGCAAGACTCAATAGTGTATGCAGTTTGAACACTTTGGTGAGTACACTTTCTGTTTTTTGATAAATACCTACTTAAGAATTGTCATGCTTCAAAATCATTCAGATACATAAGGGCTGATATGTGTTACCAAGTCTTTGCTTTAGTTGCTAAGATTAATATATTTCCCCTGACTTATCCTACATTGATTTGTATAATATACTTAACTAGAGGCCTGGTGCACGAAATTCGTGCAAGGGGCTCGGCCCCGTCACCGCCCCTGCCTCTGCCTGGGTGCGGTGGCTGGGGGCCTCTGTCTTGGCCCCCAGCCACCGCGGCTTCATCCGGAAGGTCGTCCGGTCTAATTACCATATTATGCTTTTATTATTATAGATTGTTCTTTCTACATGTTATTAATGTATATGGAATGACTTCAACATATCACTTATTATACTAGTAATCACATGTATTATGTCACTTAATGTCTCAAAAATAACCACGAGGATGGGAAAATTCCCCCTCCTAAAGGATGAGATTAAATTTAATTTAACATAAACTTGAGTTTTAGCAGAGTTGCTGCACTGACCCAGCCACTAGCTCAGTCCTCATGAGACAATAGAGCCATAGCAACAGACCTTCTTTTTTCACTGCTGCACCCCAGTGCATGGCACAATGTTGGGCAGATACTGAGTCTCAGTAAATGTTTACTGAATGAATGTTGCATAATTGTCATTGCTATCTAGTTCCATTATATTTTGGACTTTACATAACATTATTCACTAAGTCATTTAAATACCAACTTACAAATGAGATCTAAAAGGAACAATCAAATTCTAAAATAAATAAATGGATTCATTTATGGCTGCCATATATATGACTCCCAATCATTCATGCTACTTTTATTTAACTTGAGAAAAAAATTGTTTGGGTTTGATATAGAGACTTTCTCAGATTTACATCCTGAAAAATTATTTTCAACATTAAGTATAAATTCTTCCTTTAAAGTACTAGTTTTCCTAAACCAGATCACACTGCCACTGGCAACTTAGTTTGATCTTAAAGTAAATACCTGAGAACTTGAAAGATCTGTTAATCCATCTTAGAATATTAACTCAGAAAATTTTATTAATAATAGAAGCTAAATTAAACACATATTCAATGAGTGAAATCCAAATTAACTGATTGTATATGCGAATTCCATTTGTCTGAAGCTGTCACTCAACTCAGTAGTAGAGTCTTCCGTTCAGAGTGGAAGTTGTCAACCTACATCCCATCCCTGTAGAGTTAGGGATGTGAGTTTGTTGTCAAACAGTGCCCTTCCTTTCCTGGTCAGCTCCGTGACCACAGACAATGTATTTAACCTCTCTGAAAATCTCGGTTTCTTCAGCTGCCAAGCAAGAACCAGACTATCTCCCTGTCAGAATTTAAAAGAGATAATGTATCTAAGTGGTTTATTACAGTGCTTTTCACAATATTAAAAGTATTAAGAAAATAACAGTTTATAGTAATATTTGGCATCACATACTCCCAAACATATCAGGCTGTCATAGGGAGTTCTCCTAGTCTTTTCTGAGCAACTAGGACATTGATATCAAAATCAGGATTTGGGACTCAAAAGATGCTAGATTCAAGGATTGAGGTTCAGAGAACTGATGAGCCAGGAAGTAGTGATTAGGAAGGGCAAGGCTAACCCATGACGGGCGAATACCTGGATTCCCTCACCCTGTCCCTAAAGATACTTTTCAAAATGCAATACCCTAAGATAACTAGTCAGCCAGATGTCCACTTTTTTTCTAAAATGTCAGCCCCTATTCTTAAAAAATCAGATTATCAGGATAAATAATCCTTTGAGATATTTGAAAAGCCTAGAAAATGTAGAATTTTTTTTCTACAGTTATTAGGAGGACAAACAAGTATTACTGAAAAAAAGAAAATTTTAATTACAGATTTTATTTATTTTGAAAAAAAATAATTTGGACCTAAAGATAAAACCAAACAAATTTCTACCAAGCTAATGTGAATTTTTTTGACAACAGAGCCTGAATTAAATAATTCCTCAGAATTTTTTTTCTAATCTTAATAGTCTGTGTAAATAAGTTTAATTCTGGAATATGATCATACAAATAACAACCAAATCCAAGGTGATCCTATTTAATAGGCCCATTTAGTTTATGCATTGATAATTAATTATAATGACTCTTGATATTGACATTTTATCATTATCCTACAGTGCATCGTTGGTTACATATGTCTCATGATCTAGACCAGTGATGGCAAACCTATGACACCTCTGACACACGAACTCATTTTTTTGGTTGATTTTTCATTGTTAAATGGCATTTAAATATATAAAATAAATATCAAAAATATAAATCTTTGTTTTACTATGGTTACAAATATCAAAAAATTTCTATATGTGACATGGCACCAGAGTTAAGTTAGGGTTTTCAAAATGCTGACACGCCGAGCTCAAAAGGTTTGCCATCACTGATCTAGACTTTATTTGATAAATATGCTCATTTGTGAAAAATCATTGTTTCTTTTTTTTAATGTGTTTTATTGATTTTTTACAGAGAGGAAGGGAGAGGGATAGAGAGTTAGAAACATCGATGAGAGAGAAACATCGATCAGCTGCCTCCTGCACACCCCCTACTGGGGATGTGCCCGCAACCAAGACCGGAATGCAACCAAGGGCATTTATTTTGAAAAAAAAAAATAATTTGGACCTAAAGATAAAACCAAACAAATTTCTACCAAGCTAATGTGAATTAGCTTGCCCTTGACCGGAATCAAACCTGGGACCCCTTCAGTCCGCAGCCGACGCTCTATCCACTGAGCCAAACCGGTTAGGGCCATTGCTCCTTTTTAAAATGACATTATAGTTCTCTGACAAAGTGGCATTATACTTATTTTTATGTCCAGAAGAGTGAAGCAGTGAAATAGGATACCTAAAAGACTTGTCAATATTCTGTTAGGATTGTCTCATTTGGGGATACAAGAAAAATAGAACAGGTGTCAATCTTCCCTATGAAATTTCCTAAAAGATACTGTTACCACCTAATATTGAGGGAAGGGAAAGTGGCAGTAATAGTAAGAGAGTGTTGGTTTCAATTGTACAGTTTCTAGTGAAACCATTATAGAAATTTTTGTATTAGCACAGTCGGATATCAGAAAGAAATGTTTTGGTCTATAGATTTATTAAACATTTCCCCCTGACATAAACCACCCCTCCCACATGCACATCCACCTTGTCTAAGCAGGGTTTTAGGAACAAACAAACCAATTACAAGGATACTGCTAGTATTAGTCAGTGCCCTGACAAGAATAGATGGCTCCCTCAAACTGATGGAAAGAAAAAAACAAAATACTTGGTTTTAGCTTCTCAGCACCATAGTCTCCTGGTTTCCTTGTGAACACAGTCCCACCTTTCTGTAGCAGGTGTGCCAGGCCCTGTGTGATCTGGCCAACTGCCCACCTATCCAAACTGTAGCCACTTCCACAGATCCAACCTCACATCTGTCTGTAAACAGGATTCCTCTTCTTAGACTGCACTTTCCCTCTCTCCTCCACACATCGTAGTAAACTCCTATGGGAAACTCCTAGGTAAAGTCAGAACTTTTTATTTCCCAGTTAACAAAGAAAAAAATGTGATAATTCTTACTGATAGCTGTCAACCTATGGATGGTTGTCAACACCAGTAGGAATCCCCAATTTGGAGTGCAGTGACGAAGAAAGCTTCATTCATTATAAAGCAGTTCAATGATAACACAGCAGGGCTCCGAGGCAGTGCTGAGGCCAAGCCCCTCTCTGGCTAGACAGCTCTGTTCTGCTCCTCTTGGTCTGCTTTGCCCCAAACTGCTTTGCTCCGGGGAGACAGCTTCAGTGTTTCAGTTCAGCCAGGAAGATGCAGTCTTCAGTCTTTGGTGGAAAGGGAAGTATATTCTCAGAACCAGAGGGAAGCTGGCTGATAGAGACAGAAGTCTCCACTCCTGGTCCCTGGTTGGTTCATCCTCATGTAAATGAGGACTCCAAATCCTCGCAGTTTGATTGGTCCAAAAGGCACTGTCCTGATTGGACAGAGTGGAGTCACTCTGGTAGGTTGATGGGGGTATAGCTACACTGCTCCAATTGGATGGGGTAAGCCTCAGTCCTATTGGCTGAAATAGGATTCCAGGGACTCCTTTATAAGGGCTGGCTCAGATGGCAGACATACAGCACAAGGAGACAGTCCAGTGCAGAGGCACACAGTTCAGTGCAGGCTTCTCTCTGGAGTGCAGTTCGTGTGAGAAGCCCCTGTGTAGAAATGGATGCTAGGCTCTGGCTACTATTTTTATTACTATTATTATTATTATTTAAATTTGAGCCCAGTTAGCCACCAGGAGCCCTTCTTATTAAGTATCTTCTTTCTCAGGATCCACATGGCAAAGGTATAGGAAACAGGTATCTTAATGCTATTGCTGCTGGAGTACAAAATGGTGTCAAAATTTTGGAGGGAAGTTTAATATATCTACCAAAGTTAAAGACACTTACCCTTCCACTCAGCAGAGCCATTTCCTGAGAATGAAGCCTACAGAAAAACTTGTACAAGTGGGGAAAGAGCTTATAAAGTGATGTTTTATACCAGCATTGTTTGAAATAGCAAACAACCCAAAAAGCAAAAACAAACTGAAAAACCCTAAAAATAAGTGTTTATCATTTGAGGAGTGATGAAATAAATTTAATTTTTTGAAAGTAAAGTACTCTAAGTCATAGCAAGGTAAGAGATTCAAGATAAATTATGTGCCTTAAACAAGTACTTTGTCAATTCTGGAAAACAAAACAAAACATATATTTCAGATGGATAGCTATAAGATTTCAGAAAAGTTGCAACAAAGTTGTTAACAGTGACTGCCTTTGCAGAATGGACCTGGGGAAGAGAAAAACTGAAAAGTTAAGATCCTTAAAGGACAATTGACATTCAAACGTTACGTGAAGGGTAGGTTAGGAGTTTTCTCAGTGGAAGAAGGGAAGTGCCTGACTCAGACTTCCAAGCACACCTTCCAAAGGTGGAGGGAAGTGTTAGGGAATGGTGAGGACAGTGGCTGATTTGCACGTTCTGGGTGCAGAGAGACGTGGGTACTCTTAAGGATCTGAGGCGGCTGACGGTCATTGCCAACATTAGTACTTTTCAGACTTTAGTGTGCACAGGTATCACCTTGTGATCTTGTGAAAATGCAAATCCTGCTTTAGCCGGAAAGAGCGGAACCCAAGATTCTGCATTCCCAAGAGATGCCCATGCTGGGAGTCCACGGCCATACTTTGAGAAGCAAGTCTTTAAATTTAGAAAGTCTGGTGTTTTTGTGTGTCTTTCGTCTTCACAAATATCAAGCCGAGCCAGAAAGCACTTTACTTTTTGTGTTCTGAAAATGAGCTGAGAAAAAGCAGCTCATTGAGGATGATGCTTGCAACATGAAGCTTTGCCAGAGCAGCCTTGTTGTGAAATGTTCATGATCAGCAGTTCTGCTTGTAGAGCCTCCCCATTTGTAACAAATGTGGACTCTGGAAACTGAAGCAGTGCCAGACCGCGGCAAGCGTCTCCCCTCCACTCCTTCTGTGGAGTTTATTTGTTGACTTGGTGTTGACATAGTTACATTCTGTGGAAGATAGAAGAATCCAAAACAAATGAAAAGGAAGAACTGCCATCGGCCACCCTCCCAGCCCGCCACAGACCGCAGCACCCCCAACATGTCTGGCAGAAATCAGGCTGTAGATGTCCTGCACACCTACCAACTATCTTGGTTTGGCCACACGGAGAAATGCCTTTCCTCCATTGCATCCTGAGTGAGTGTAATGCGATGTAATCCAGGCACTGGGGAGCAGCTCTGTCATCTCCCACTTGATTGCCTCTATACTTGGATCCCAGAGACTTACCACAATGAGTTTCATAATGTGATGTTGCAGAGGTTTATATAAAACAAGACAGTGGAAACTTGTGGTAAGATCGGGTTCTCTGGAGACAGATTCTCGGTTTCAAAACCACACTTAATCATCTCCTTACTGTGTGACCTTGGCCAAGTGACTAAACCATTCTGAGTCTCAGTTTCCTTATCTATCAAACGGTGATAATGATTTCAGAATCCATTTCATGAGATTGCTGCGAGGTTTCCGCGTTTATTAATTATTATTTCTCTCAAATCATCATTAGAAATTATTTGAAAATAGTGATGTTAATATATCAACATAGGCACTATGTTGAGTTAAGGTATTAATCTCATAAAGATGTTGTTTATCTCTGCAAAATACTTTACACTCATGTGTTTGCTTTTTAAAGCCAAAAAAGGGAGTGCTTTTAGAGATAAAATGGGGCACAGTTCCTCTCCCCACTTCTCACCAGCCCTTCGCTAGTAGAACTTGCAAGTTATCCTCCCTGTGGTTTTAAAGGAATAGAAGTGTTAAGAAGGACAGTGTGAATGAAGGGACTACACACAGAGAAGGTTTCAGGGCGCTAAAACAAGATGAGGAGGTACCAAGTGTCATGCAAACTTGGGAGGACAAATATGCACATGGGAGGAACAGAGTTCAGAGCCCCTTGCGAGTGCGGCCATGGAAGAGGGGCCACCCCAGCAGAAGCTGCTGAGTGCACGTCCAGGGAGGGGAGTGGTGGGAGTGAAATGCCAGGTAGAAGTGGGAGCAGGGGATGGAAAGACCCTTAGCCCCCAGAGGGCACTTTCCGTGGGTAGACAAACTCGAGGAGCCTCGTGTCTTCTTGTTTCTTTAGAGTTTTGCCCAAGGCAGGCACTAGTAGAAAACTGGAGGGTCCTCCCATCACACCCCGCCTTCCAGCTAAGGAAGAGGCTGCATTCTCCTACGGGTCACCTCCTGCCGGGCCTGCCAAAGCTCCAGTGCTACTGGAACCTGGTGCCATTGCTCCCTCCTCTCACCTGATAAGACCAAGGGGTGGCCTTGGCTCTTTTCATGGCTGGTCCCCGGATGCTTCATCAACCATCTTCACCTAGTTTGTAAATAGTTTCTCTGTTAAATTATTTTCACTTCATTTGACCCCTTTTGGTTAAATGTGTATCATCTATTTCCTGACTGAAGCCGAGTGCAATTTTAAAGCATTTGATGTTTCATGGAAGGTAGCTCTGTTGTGAGTCCCTAGAGAGGAGACTGGGCAGATGAGAACATGAGTAAAGGTACTGCTGTCTTGGGAAGCAGAGGGGAGAGGAACAGGAAAGCAGAAAACGGGAGTTAGGACATTAACACAGCTTAGAAGCAACAACCATGTGAAGAAGGGGAAATAATTAAGTAATTTCTGCGTTTCACCATTGCTGGAGTCATGTAAGTTTCCCCATTGTGTATTTGCTTACTCGCAGAAAGAGTAAGGGGAGCAGAAATATAAATGGTCACACCGCATGTGTGTGAATTAAAGAAGTGCAGATGCAGAAAGAGCCCTCTCCTGTCACCCAGCCTGCTCTTCCCCACAGGGAGCAGGAATACAGGTTACTTTAACATCATGGTAACAACCAGAATGTAGACTTTCAAAGGGACCGAGTGGGGCATGGAAACAAATATATCAGTCTCTGAGCTTCCTCATGTATCAAGTGCCATGGAAAATATTAAGGCAAAGTGGTTTTGGCATGTCAACATCCCCTGATGAGTAGAGGAATCTGTTTGTTTTCATCTGACTGCAGACCACCACATATAGGAGACTGCCCACAGGCCTGGGAGTGTGGCTGCCCAGCACCTCTCCTACCCTCAAACCCCCAGTGATCCCAGTTGTGCGTAAGAAGACATTCTAGTGCTCTACTATCCAATATGAATAGGGACAATCCCAGAAGCAGCAACTCAGTTCATGGGCCACAAAGTTTCCAAGGCATTCTGGCAGGACTGGGCTAAATGTAATTATCATCTGGCTCTCCTTGAGGACTTCTCCCCATTTATTTGTTAATCTGTTCCAAAGAATTGGAAGCCCTGAAGGGGGCCCTGAATGACTTCTGTCCATTATTTGGCCCGCAGTGGAATTCTTGCTTTTCCCAAGGGGAGAGAGAAGAAGACATATAATCATATGTGATTTGTGTAAATTTGTGAATAGATTTCTGAAGATTGAAACTGCTTAAGGATGTGTAAACGGTGTTGCTCTCTGGGAGAAACACGGCAGCACCTAATTCTAATGACATGTGCACCCATTATGGAGAGCTTTGCTGTGCTCTTGGTGAAGTCAATGGCTTTCTGTGAAAAGAAAAAGATGCTGGAAAGAATCCTTTAAGGCAGGGATTCTGCCAAGGGCCATTTGGATATTTTGACATTATTCAAGGGCCATACAAAATTATCAACTTAAAAAATGGCCTGCTATATTTGGACAAACATTTAATTAACACACTCCTAATGCCTTGGCAGGGCCAGACCAAATGATTTCGTGGGCCTGACGTTCCCCATCCCTGCTCTAAGGGAACAGGAACGACATGTTTGCTTATGCTAAATTATAGCAAAGTTCACTTTTATTCTGTAAAGAGCTGTCTTCATAAATATCAGTTATTTACTTCATTATAAAGACAGTCCTCTTCATTAAAAAGATCTAATTAGACCTCCTCAATATGTAGACATAGTGATGTAGTTGATTTAAAGATATATTAAAATAGCAAACTGGCATTTAGGTTCTAATCAGTGATCAACCCAACACTAGCTTTAACTGACTCTTCTTTGCCAAGTGGGGAAATTGCTACATTAATTAGATCATGCAAAGACCCAAGCATAATATTTAATTGACTTAAGAGGATGGGGAAGATCGCATGTTAGCACAGAATAGAACCCAGCACAGTAACTCAGTTTTGTATGATCGTTCATGCATTTTTAACAATTGACATTTATCTTTCTTTCCTCTCTTTATCCTTCTGTGGCAGTTCCTCTGGACACAATGCTTTATATAATACGATATATTTAATCTTGTCTCAAGAGTTTTATGGAGCTTTTATATATTTAAAGAAAAGGATAAGACTCAACCATGTGAGACAAATTTTATTTCCATATATGAAAGATAACTGCCATATAAATATGGTTTCTGAATCTAAAGACACAGATAATAAATTTTTAGATTACATTTTGCCTTTTCAAAGAAATTTGAGAACTTTATGACCATTTGCTTCCTAGATATTTCCTGGGACTGTCTTGGGGCCTGCATTCCTGAAATCTGTCAGGGTTACATTTTGAGTAGCTGGTGCTCATACCCTTGAGCTTGAACCCTTTGTGGTTAATTAATATTTAAGATCAGTACATGGAGCTAGACCGAAGGATGGTTATTTTCTTTAACCTTTGCTGAAACTAATGTTGGTTAGTCCATCACCTTCTTAAACAGTAACCACAATCAGATCCTCCATCGCATCCATCTCTCTGTCAAAACATGAGTGAAAATCAATTGTGGCATTCTAGAAATATTCCACTCACTTCCATTTTGCTCCTTATGTGCTGATGCACCTACTCAATATTAATTTCCTTCATGTGGAAAAAATTTGAATGATCTTTTGTGGCATAAAACTAGCTGTGTGACCTTGGACAAGTCACATCGCTGCTCTTGACATCATTCCTCAGATCCAAAATAAGAATCCTTGTCTGGAGGATCTCTGCGAACTTTGGAGCTCCACAGTTCCTCAGTGGTTATCATCTCTCTAAAGCAGTAGTAAACATTTTTTTGGTCAGTTGAAATTGTGTTTTATAAGGTTTAAAAAGGTTATTTTATCCTACATATAAAGTTTTGTTGGATTTTATTCTGGAATTTTGATTCATCAAGTCAGCAGATGTCATCAGTTCAGAAAATACCTTAATAAAACCACAGACACTGGCATGTTTGAGAAATAAAATACATAAGACATTGTTCTTGCTCTCAAAGAGATTGGGGGTGGAGGCAGGTGGTGGAGAGGTACACAGATAAAGGGTAGAGGGGTTATAGCCAGAAAAGAGAAGGTCGCTAAGCAGAGGAAATGAAGGAAGCAAGCTGTCGAAGGCGTGATACTCCTGACTAATTTTGGGAAAGGCAGAGAGTTTGTTGTTATGAAAAATGCCATCAATGGCATCCTCAGTAGATACTGATAGTGGACTCTTACACCTGAGCTGAAGAAAAAATAGATAAATAATCCAAGCTCCCAAATAAGAAAGAATTTAAAACGGAAAATTCATACAGAACACTAAAGTGATTTTTTAAGTAGAGATATAATTAACATAACATTGGATTAAGTTTTAGGTCTATAACACAATGACCTGATATATGTACATACTGAGAAATTATAATGTGATTTTTTAAATATGTTACTTGGTTGTAAAATCGAAGATGAATAATACTTATAAACTTATAAAAAGTAGTTTGGTAATTTTTTTTTAAATATTTTATTGAGTTTTTACAGAGAGGAAGGGAGAGAGACAGAGTTAGAAACATCAATGAGAGAGAAACATCGATCAGCTGCCTCCTGCACACCCCCCACTGGGGATGTGCCCGCAACCCAGGTACATGCCCTTGACCGGAATCAAACCCGGGACCCTTGAGTCCGCAGGCCGACGCCCTATCCACTGAGCCAAACCGGTTTCGGCAGTAGTTTGGTAATTTAATGCCCATTTTGAACCAGTATTGCAATGCTGACCTCACTGGATGTTTTACATTCTTATATTTAATTCCTCTTTGAAAAATCAGGTTTGTATCTTACTGTGTCTTGTCCATAAAACTGATTTATTTGGTTTAGGATGACCATATTTCCTTCTCCAACACCAATGGAAAAGGAAATTGCTATGAATCTTCCAACAAGGAGACATTGCGTCCTTGGAAAAGTTTGCCTATGGATTTATAATGAAATTACGGCTCTCATTGCTTTGGATGGAATGGCAGGGACGGCATGGGGAGTCTGAATGCCCTGATGTCCATCATGATCCCACAGCCTCCCTCCCACTTTAAAACACAGCATTGTGGTGAGGTCAGAAAAACCCTTCCTTTTCTTCTGCTCTATGACTAGAGAGAGACCTGGGAGTCATCTTAATGACTTTTTGAAATTTTTTTGTAAAACCTTAAATATTTCTCTGTGTGCCCACAACATACTGATTCTACAGACATGAGAAACATTTTAAAATAAAACCAGTAAGAACAACAATTCCAGTTATTTAGACTCAATACATTGTAGGTGGTCTTAAAAATGGCAGTCTATGAGTGAAAAAAATCACAACCCTATAATAGATTTGATTCAGTGCATTCAAGGGGGAGGGACATGAAATATTTTGATATCATGCTTGCTAAAATAGCTGATTTGCGTGCTTAGGGGAGGATATATGGACTTTACCACAGTTTCAAATGTCTACCTTCTAATACTGGTGTTCTGAAACTAATAGGCCAATTTTGTGCTATTAAGAAATTGTAACTTTAGCCTGGCTGGCATCACTCAGTGGTTGAGCTTCAAATGAACCAGGAGGTCATGGTTCGATTCTTGGTCAGGGCATATGCTCAGGTTGTGGGCTCGATCCCCACTGCGGGGCATGCAGGAGGCAGCCGATCAATGATTCTCTCTCATCATCGATGTTTCTATCTCTTTCTCCCTCTCTCTTCCTCTCTAAAATCAATAAAAATGTATTTTAAAAAAAGAAACTGTAACTTCAAACTTGCTAGAAAACTAGTTGGCTGTAGTCCTAAAAGAGGGTTCTTAATTGCAGTTTCTGCATTTATTTATCTAGTAACAGGTAAATTCACTTCTGGCTCATTTTCAAAAAGACAAATTAACATGGAAAGTAAAGATATGAGTTCATTATTTTCTGCTAGGAAATGGTTTTTATTTCTAAAATAGTGGCTGCTAAAGGCCCCGTGTTAGTAAATGCTTGGGGGAGAGCAAGACATTGGCATTAAGTCTTTGCAGAATGCTGCATTATATGAAAAAGTACTGGGGAAGTCACATCTACAAAAGCAAAATTCTCAGTGGTAAATTATGTTTACTGTGGGATCACATCAGTTCTGTGCTTTAGCTGAGTTCCATCTTCCGATCACAAAAGGGCAAAGTGAGAATTTGAAGTGAGGTGATGATACAGTGGCCCTATGGATTTAGAGTCATAAGGTCTGGGTTCAAATTCTGGCCCTGGCATTTGCTATCCATGATGGAATCACTCACCACTCTATCAGAAGACCTGCCACCACCCACAGCCCCTGTGGCATCTCCATTAAATCCTCTGGGTCCCAAGGTCAACTCTGGGTACCAACATCCCCATCCCTCTCCTTCAGGGAGGAGTTAGCATCATGTCATTGGTGAGCCAAATTCCCAAACAAATTACTGAAGCATCTGTAAACATTTTCTGTCTTAAAACTCAAATGTAATTTATAATTCTGAGCAAAAAAAAAATTAAAAATTAAAAACATAATTATTTGACCATTACTCTGGGAAATTTTTGGCCAAAGATCAGGTATGACCCCCACCTCCCTCCATCTGCCTTCTGGGCCCCAAATTAGTTAACTCATTTTATAAGGCAAGTGGGTAAAATATTCAGAACCTCAAGAGATGGAAATCAGACAGAATGTTTTGATAACACATTCCTTTATTTTCTATACAACGAAATATTAAATAATATTCTGATATTAATCACACAGATACTTCAGCCTTCTGACATCGAGCTTTCTTTCAAAGTTCTAATAGCAACAGGTGATTCTCCTGTCTTAGAACTGAGAGACAAAAGTAACTGGTGCAGCTTTTTCCATCTGAGACACCTCTCTTCCTCTTTAATGGCCAAGACTCACAGATGGTGATTACGTGCCACTGCCGTATTCCCTGACTCTTTTGGACATTGAATAGTGAACTGCTGCCACTGGCCCCCAACAGAGCTGTACCAAAGTAATGATCCAATTCACATGACGGGAGAACTATTTGAGGACTAAAGGACATCTTATGCTTTCATCCTCTTTGCCTTGTTAGACATTCTCTCACTGGAAAGGTACAGCCCAAGCCTCTTAGCCAGTTTAGCAAGTCCATGCAGACACAGGTTAAAGTATTGTATAGACATGTGTATTCTTTCCACCTTCTGAGATTACAGAGAATCTCTTGGATTGGCTAACATTCGGATGGGAGGGAAGGGGGAAGTTACCATTTCATTCTTTGAAACTAGAAACAGAACAGTGAGAAAGAGAAAATTATATCTCAATAAATCAACTTGATTCACAAAGATTAAAAAATGCACAGATGGTTCCACAGGGAGTTTATCATTTTGGAGGTGAATAGGATATACATAAAACTCTTGGCACAAGGTCAAAAGAAACAAGTGCAATAGTGTTGTAGGGTAGCACATATAAAGTTTCATTTAAATTTATCTTTTGCCATATTTTATGAATAAGTGATTTAAGTGTATATTACACTAATTTAATAAAAATCTCATATTTTGTTTTTATGCCAGGCCTTATATGAGGAATATTTAAAGTTACCAATGTTGTTAAATTGCTTCAACTCTGACAAATGAAATGTCCTCTGTATAGAATGGAGAGCTATTCATTCATTAGACATTCTCATTGTGCAATGGGTAGATGTTGGCCTTTTTTTTCAGTCTGTTTATTCCCTTATGTCTAATGCTTTCAACTTAACAAATAACCATATTTCACAAAATAAAATGTGAAGTTGTTCTGTAATTAAAGAAAAAAAGAATTCTACCTATGGAGAGAAAAAAAAAAGACATTCAAGAAAAGAAAGAATATGTAGCCTAAAAACATTGGTAGAATTTTTCCATATACAGACAGGGGGAAGGTCTTTCAGGAAAAGTCAAGGTTGTGAGCAAAGATACAGAAGTGAAAGGGGTGGGGGTGTTTAAGCAGCGTGGCTTTCCATTTGTCTAAAGTGTCAGAGTAAACTCAGCTAATGGAGAGTTGTTGATCCAGGTTGTTCACTGATGTAACCTCAGGAAGAGTGACTGGCATACAGCAGGAGCTTGAGGACGTGAATAAATGACGTGCCAGAATATGAGCAGCATGTATAGCCTTCAAGAGCGAGGGCCATTGGATTCCTGCAGTGAGTGAACTGGTTAGGACTCCACGGAGTAACAGAAAATAAGTTCAACTGAGCAAAAGTGGAGTTTACGTATATCTATCACGGAATCCCAAATCAGGGAAGTATCTGGATCTTGGGAAGGACTGGAGCCAGAAACAGGAGGTCAGTCTGGCCCTTTTTGCCACTACTTCTTCCATCCCTGCAAGATTCCTTTGTCTCAGCTCCCTGGCCCACCTGGTCCTGAGTCTGCATGGGGAGCGAAAGCTGGACCCTGCAGCTGCTAGGATCAGCTGGTCAGATTCCCTCCCCTGCTCTGGTTCTCTGTAACTTGGAGCACAAGCTCTTATCTGGAGATTAAAAGAGGCAAAGCTATAGAGAGCACTGTTATGAGCAGACACTCAAAAACTTGTGCCCTATAATAAGCAATTAGAAGGTGTTAAAGCATGTGGCCAGGGTGTTCTTATTTTTATGCCTATATATCCAAACCATAAGGACTATTCATATGGAATATGTTAGCCTAAGATTTTATTTATTTTTTTAAATTAAATCTCTATTGTTTAGATTATTACAGTTGTTCCTCTTTTTTCCCCCCATAGTTCCCCTCCACCCAGTTCCCACCCCACCCTCTGCCCTTACCCCCCTACTGTCCTCATCCATAGGTGTACGATTTTTGTTCAGTATCTTCCCACACACCCCACACCCCTTTCCCCCCGAGAATTGTCAGTCCACTCCCTTTCTATGCCCCTGATTCTATTATATTCA
>NW_005353838.1:682038-735681 GCF_000412655.1 Myotis brandtii | reverse complement strand
ACACTCTTGGTGCATCCCTTTGTGGGCTTTGTGCACAGTCTTGTTGTAGTTAAGCCTTGATTGTTGTAGGTATCACTGGGAGGAATTGACCTCCAGGCCAATTGGCAGTGAGAATCAGCTGTGTCTGCAGTGGGAGAACTTCTGTGCTGGAGACACCCTTCTGGGGCAAGACTTGCTTCAGTGGGGCTTTGGTGCTCACTGAGTCTGCCCCCTGAGTGTGTCCCTTATGGATCTGAGGAGTTGTAATCTGGATGGTCCCACTCTGACCACTGGGTACACTGGCTCTTGGATTTCTAAGGAGGTGCTAATTTAGCCTCTGCCTGAGGCTACCCAGCAGGAGCTATGGAGAGATCTGCAGATTCCTCTTCTTTGTTTGGGATTTGGAGGTGCCCAGATGAAGCCCAGCTGTGAAGCAATGCAAGCTGCCTTGGGGCCTTGGGCCTTCTTTTGAATGTTCAGAGTCTCTCTGACCCAGCTGCAGTTAGGTAATTTTAGATTGCAAAGGGCCAGGCCTTTCATATGCAAAAGCCACTGTGCACAGCTTGGGTGGGGCGGGGTCTCAGGGAATTAACAGGGCGGAGCAAACAGCTATGGCTGATCCTCAGCCCTGCCCTAAGATGCCCGGGGTCTCAGTGTCCTGGTAATCACTGCAAGCACCTCTGAGAGAAAGCCGCCCTCGAGTTCAGCCCGATGCCAGATAGTCCAGTTTCTCCCCATATGAGTCTGGGCCCCCAGAGACTCGCCCAGAACTGGAGTTCAGAGAAGTTGGGAGCTTGTGTCTCCCTCCCGAGACAACAGCATTCTCAGTTGCCAGCCCTTTCCACGCGCACCTCCGTACCTCTGCACTTTACTTCCACACCTCCTCTGAGTCTCAGTGTTTAGCCTAAGATTTTAAAAAATACCTGTTAGTTGACATATTTTCCACTTCTTTATTTCTACATCCTGGTAATTATTTACCAAATATTGGTCACCTGACTCTCCAGCTCCTTTCAGCATTGTCCTGACTCTACCAAAGACTGAGCAACACCACTTCCAGACACTGACTAACTTTATTTAATGTATCCATGCCACCTTGATTACCCTTTGGAGGATTTTTAAGCTGGGACAGGAAATGATTGCTCAATTTCTTTCTTTTTAGAGATGAGAAGATGGGTCCATGAGTAATTTATAATTAAGGGCTAGTAAATGTTTTGCAAACATAGAAATGAAAATTACATTCTTGTGATTCTAGAACAAAGAAAGGCGGGCTTTTAGTATGTTCTAAAGAACAATGGGTTTGGGGCCCAAGAGCCTTAGTGTTATTGCTTTGCTAGTTATATGTGCGGCCTTGAGCCTTACTTAATAAGGTTCAGAAAGCCTCAGAACTCTCCAATGTACCAGGAAAATAACTATAATGATATTAGTAGTAACTATTGTACCGTTCTTTAGTAAAAAATAAAATGTTGAAGGTGATGTCATTTAATAAATGATAAAGCACATGCCATGATAGTTATCAACAACAAGTATGTTAGGTGGTAAACAACCAGGATGAAATATTTTGTACAAATGACTGCAAATGACTATCTACACTTAGTTAATTGTGAGCTTATACACCACCAAATGTTAAAGGCTGTTTCTGTTTTAAAGGACAGTAGATAACATAGGAAGCTCTAAAATCAGTTTCTGGAGTTATGAATAGTTTCACAGAGGTTCTCCAATGTCAGGAAACCCTGATGTATATGGCTTTCATAATTCTATCAAGAGGTGATACTTAATTGGATTCAAAATTTGCTTACTAAAATATGGTCATGTAACTAAGCTTTAGGTTATGTCCACAAGATGAAGAAACATATTGTGGTAAAAGAAAAGAAAATCATAGACATTTAGAGTGGAAAGATAATCTTGTTTAACCTCTCATTACAGCTAAAGATGAGGAAAATGTAAGTTTTCATAGACGAGTTCAGTGACTTGCTCAAATGTACATGGTCATTAGTGTGGAGCCTGAAGTAAAACTCATATCTTCTCACTCTGAGCTGTTCACTATAACACAAAACCTATTATTTAAACACGTTATTAAAAATGAGTAAAATTTTAAGTAGATCCCCAATGGAAAACTGCAGATCTGTAATAAGGACCACCCAATTTTCTTCAGGTGGAATAAAACCACAAAATTTTATTCACAAATTTTATAATTTGTAAAGACTATAAATGATTCATAATGGGAATAAAATAATTCTTTTAAACAAAAATAAAATGCAAAAAACAAAAAGGTACTTGCTATATTTGAAGATAGCTATATTTAGTTTTAAACTTGTTCATCTTTGAGTCATTAGGTATTTGGTATGATAGAACTATTAGAAATGAAGGAGAAACAAGAGCGAGAAATAATGAGAGAAGCAAAAGGGAAAAAAAGAAGCTGAGAGAAAAGAGGTTGAGAAAGAACATGTAAATCCGGCTAATGAGAACATATTTAACGTTGGACCACTAGATGGCGATATAATGTAAGGTGCTTCCTCGACTTTTTTTTTTTTTTTAAACAAGCTATTTGCTGATTTGTATTAGGTACCATAGAGTGAGGCCGGGATGAAGCCGAGAGGATGCTGCAGAGGTCTCTGGTGCATGTGTGTATGTGTGCGTGTGTGTGTTTGTGTATGTGTGTTCTGCCCCAGTGAGACTGCAGCCCTTGTAAATCCTTGGTCACCTTTTACAAGAAGGAATCTGAACAATTGCAACTGAAGGCACGTTGTTATCTGGTCTCTGGGAGATGCAGTTCCTCATTGCGGATGGATAATTTTCTTTTAAATCAGGTAAGCCATCTGGTTGTTTCGTTGCGATGTTAGACATATTCATTCCAGTTATTCCTTTGGAAAAAGAGCCCTTGGAAATACAGTTTGGGCTGAGCAGGAAGTCCATTTTTGTCTGTGAATTCGGACTAACTGTCCCCCTCCTCCCTCTCTTCTCCTCCCCTTCTCCTCCTCTTCCCCTCCCCCTCCTCTCTCAACCTTCCATGAACTGAAATCAGGTTTGTTTTGCAGCTCAGCATTTTGATACAAGATGGGATTCTTTGGCCTGAAATAGCTTGGAACCTGGCCAGTTCTTGCCTTTGCTTGCCTCGATCCTATTCAAGGTCTCCCTTGAAGCCCCCTCCTGCACTGGGGCTTTAGAACTGCACTAGCTGGGAATAGAGGTCATGGTGTTCTTAAGGAGGGAGCAAATATTAGATCTCAGTGTTAAGCCCAGGAAGAGAAGGCAGCGGACGGCTGCTGGAGCCTAGCATTGCAGGGGTGCTCGGCCTCCCCAGGCTGAGGCTGGGCTTTGGCGGAGAAATGCCTCATGGCTTGGCTTGGGCGGAAGGGGACAATGATCTCTCCCCCCTAACTCCGATTGAACTGTGCTAACAAAGGAGCTAGAGGGCAGTGGGCACACATCCTTTCTGTGGAACCAGATGGGAAATACTGAGTTACTTTTAATTAGACAGAGGTCACCATCAGCAATGATACTGCAGATGCTGTTCCGTTCCCAGTGTGAACGCCTTGCCTTTCCAAATGGCACAAGAAATGTCTCTGGGTGGATGGGAGGCTTTTCCGAACGTCTTCATTACCATGGATTCCCTCTCTCCTACCTGTTTGAGGCATGTGTGTGAAGACACCCCCACCCCACGTTTACTTCTCATGTTTCTTTTTGTTCCTTTCAGTTACTCACTGACAACTGTCACTCCTCTTGAACAAATGAGTCCAGATAGAGTGGTGGCAGGTGCTTTTTTAGGTGTCTGGTGAAATGATTAAAACCAAAGCAGGGTAACGTTCTGTCCATACGTGCATGTGACTAAATATTTCTGAGGTGCCGTATCAAACTTGCAAATTGCCAAACGCTGTTGCTATGACACTTATCAATGCGGCTTCCTTTTCTATGGATTGACAGGTTCACGTGCTGCAGGCAGGTTTCTGATGCGCTAGTGTAGTAACAGAACAGATTTCTCCATAAAGCCCTTTAAATCATCCCAAGAGGGTGATGCCAAACAGAAATAGGAAAATTCCATGCTGAGGTTGGTGGATTCTGCTTTAGGAGCAGTGGGTACCTTTCCTATTGGCTGCAATACCTGGCAGGCCAGGGTGATGCAAGTGGAGGTTCTGCACGTCCCCGGGCGTCTGACACGTTCCTTCCCCTCCTCTGTGCATTTGGGAAGCAGAATAACTACGGTGAAAAAGTCCTGTGACCCCCCTCTGTGGTTGCTGCTTTTGTAATTGCTATCGAGCCATTGCACCCTTCTTCTAGGAGCAGTGTTGCAATTTAGGCCTTCCTCCACAAAGCTCCTTGAAGAGATTTTTAGATGGTGTCTATTTTAGGAACATAATGTGTAGACAGGAATGGATGGCCACAGAGATTTACGGGAAAACAATTTCGTGGAGAGGTCGAAGTAACATTATAAACCACTAGAACAGAGCACAGTGGCTGGTTATATATCACATGAACCCAGCAACAGAATTAGCTTCATTGAACTCACTGCAACTCGTTTGATGACTTTTTCTTTTTTCTTCCCTCTTAACATGGTTGGTCTGTTTTTCCCCCCCAATATCTCTTTAGGTGGCCAGTGCATCTAGAATGCTCATACTGGTAAAAAATAATGCGTTGGATCTTGCAGCCAATACTAATAGTGTTCATTTACTTCCTGTGATATTTTCTATCTAGAGACTCGTTTATTAGGGCAGTTTCCCTTTAAGGCCTGGTCCAGAGGGTTTCTCCATGTATGGGAGGGGAGGGGAAGGCACAATTGGAGGCCTAATTAATTATACAGTATCCAAGAGGGCACTGGGGATTTCAGACAGGATTCTGCTTTATTAACCAGAGATAGCAGGGTGAAGGGATGGACTAGAGACCCAGAAATAAACTCTTTGGCCACCAACCCAGGAAAACTCTGGATCTCCCAGAGGAGTCCAGTAAGAAACATTCTAGCTCCTTGTGTAGAGGGCACTGTCAGGGAACCCAGCGATTCAGAGAGGGAAACATAAGAGCATCTTTTCTGGGGGTGGAGGGGAGAGCCTGGGGCTTGTTTGGGGTTATCCCTAGCACCTTACAGACCAGGCAGTCCTCACCAGCTTATACTGGTATGTGCTTGACACAGAAAAGCAGCCTTCCACCATTTAGCCTGGGGGCCCACACCCGGTGTTTTCCTCTGGGGCAGTTGGAGAGGCCAATCCCGTCACTTCTTCCCTGTAAGTTCCAAAAGCAAAAGAAAGGCCTATTCTCTCAGCTACCTTGGGAGGGGAAGAGAGGAGGAAGAGGAGGGTGGTGGTGGTGGGTTTTTTTTTAAATTGGCAACTGAAGCTCTCACAATCTTCAGCGCAGGGTCCCGGATGCTGTGGCTGTGAAGTAATCACTTCCCTTTGAAATTCTGATTAGTCAATTAAGCTTGTTTCACAGCTCACTTTAGATTATGCTGGGATCGGGTAGAGGTGGGGAAGAGAGTTATTCTGAGAGCAACTCTGGTCAGAAAAAATAAGCCAAATTTCCCCAATTGTGCCTTTCCAGCTTTTTCGTTTGGTCATGTTTCGAAGTTTCCAGCTATTAATTATTTTCTTTAACAAAATATGTATAACATCTATTTGGTGCCAGCCACTATTTTAAGCAGCACTTTACAGATATTTTCTCATTTAATTCAATGAGGTAAGTGCTATTATTAATGATCGCTTTATAGAGGAGGAAACCAAGGCACAGTGAGGTGAAGTTAACTTGCCTTTGGGCAGACAGTTTGTAAGTGGCAGAGCCCAAACTTGAACCCAGGGAGTCTGGCTGGAGTGTCTGTGCCCTTGCCGCCCTAGCACCTGAGTGATGGTAGAGCTATGGCTTGGCCCTGACAGTCAGGACTGAGGTTGGTGCAGTCTGTACATGGCAGCTGTAACTCATCTGCTTTCAGAATCACCAAAATTTCAAAATACTTTCTTTGAATGAGTACAGATTCTCTAAATCTGCATTCATTCATTTAAAAAAACAAAAAAACCCAAATGTGCTCTCCTATAGCATAGGTCAGTCCCTATTTTAGGTGCTAGAATATGGTGAATAACAAAATTCCTGCCCGCATGGTGCATGGTGTTTTCAGTCTAGTGATGGAAGTAGGAAGTAGACAAATCAACGCGTAATGAAATACCAGTGAATATACTTTCTTTGACAAAAAATATAGCAGGGTAAGGCGATGGTGAAGGCAGGATCAGCATGAAGGTGGCAGGACCCCTTTAGTCCTCTTGTTCTAGGACTAAAGGGGTCTGGCCTATGCGCTTCAAAGCCCAGTAAGACAGGAACAAGAGTTTGCAGCAAATAAAACAAGGTTTATTTTTAGAAAGTGATCCAAAGACAGGTTAGCTAATGCTCTAAGACCTGGCTCCCCAGTGGCCGCTGGGGATGGGCTAAGTCATTACTACAGGAGTAAGGGTTGTGGTCCGGGTTGTGTTCTCTCCTGATTGGTTGGTGCAGGATGCGGGGTAGTTGATCAGTGCATCTGGTCCTGATGTCAGCCATGGCATTCCCTCCTCTGGTTTTGCCATTTTTTCTGGGCGTGGAGCTGAAACACAACTTGAGGCATAGATGTTATCTCCTCTGGTTTGATCAAAACTCTGTCCCTGGGGTAAACAGACCCAGGCTTTGTTCCTAAGATTATTTTATCTGAATCAGAACCTCATTGTCCTGAGGGCTTAAGGAATAAGTGAGTGATCCTGCAACAGAGAAGGAGATAGGTGAGTCAGGGTGCTGGGTGAGGCCAGTTAAAATCAAAAGGAGAAACGGCTATGCTAAAGAAATGAAGTTTCTACACTGTTACAAAAATGCTGTTAAGGAGGAGCAGAAAGTGATTTTTATCTGAATGAGGTGAAAGAAGAGTGTTCAGGGCAGAGAAAAGGGAGAAACACAGAGGTCCCAAAGGGCACAGTGTCTCAGGGGTATAAGGAATGGCACCTGTTTTGTGATCCTGAGAGCAGAAGAAATGGGCCACAGGGTGACCAGCCTGACCTGTGGAGTGGGTGAGTGTGCTTTAATTGTCCCTGGCTTTGACAAAAAACAAATCAAGGAGCAATTTAATGGTGACAAGTTACTAGGTTAAAACACACACACACACACAAAGTCATTTTCACACACAAAACAAGTTTTAGCAATTTTTTTAAAGTTCTTTGAAAAATGCTATGGTTCCTAGAATACAGTGAAATTGAAAGGTGTTTAAAAGACACTATTAATGAAAAAAATCTGTTTTAATTGAAATTATTGGTTAGATTGCTGTAAATTATCTGTTAAAAATAGTGCCCTGACCGGTTTGGCTCCGTGGATAGAGTGTCGGCCTGCAGACTGAAGGGTCCCAGGTTCGATTCTGGTCAAGGGCATGTACCTTGGTTGTGGGCACATCCCCAGTAGGGGGTGTGCAGGAGGAAGCTGATCGATGTTTCTCTCTCTCATCGATGTTTCTAACTTTCTATCCCTCTCCCTTCCTCTCTGTAAAAAATCAATAATATATATACTTTTTAAAATAGCCCGTGACCCAGTCAGTCTTGCTTGCACTTAAGGCCTTACCCTGAGATGACTGAATTGAGCAGGTGCAGCCACAGCAGACACTGGGGATGGAAACCACCGGTACATTCCCTGGAGTGGTCAGGGCATTGTAGGGGCTCAAATCATTTTCTAAAAATTAATTAATATTAATATGATGTCAAAGTAACATGATGACATGTAAATATAAGCTTTTGTTTTTTCCCTGAATTGAACCTTTTGTTGTTATATTTCTGTCTCTTCAAAATTTACCCTCTAATGGTTTATATTTTTATAGTTTCTGGCTCTTTGCTCCCACTCCTCAGTTACCTACCAACCTTATAGTTCCTCTCTGGCAAATGGGAGTTTCTATCTAACTTGGTTCTTGTTTTATTCCTCTAAGTGGTAAAGAACTTCTTGCCCTCTCATATGGCCTCTTCCTCCTTTGGCGCTCCATATACAACCTTGGCCTTAATTTTGATGCACTATGTATAATCTTTGGCTTTAATTTTTTCTTTTGTCACTTGTGTTTTTGATGTTATGAAATTGGGCAACAAATGGGCTGCCTGTCACTACTGGAGCCAATTAAGCAGAGATAGGGTTGAATCGTGTATGTGCATTAATTCCAATAATGCCTGCAGTATGGGAGAGCAGCAGGTCATCCACGAAAATCTACTCTACCTTTCCCCATAAGCCAGCTGCTTATATTGGGTAGAAGGACAAAGATTACAAGGGAAAGTAGGAATTATAGGACCAGATTATTTTGTCAAAAAGGTTGTTAATTGCCCTAACCGGTTTGGCTCAGTGGATAGAGCGTCGGCCTGCGGACTGAAGGGTCCCAGGTTCGATTCCAGTCAAGGGCATGTACCTTGGTTGCAGGCACATCCCCAGTGCGGGGTGTGCAGGAGGCAGCTGATCGATGTTTCTCTCTCATCGATGTTTCTAACTCTCTATCCCTCTCCCTTCCTCTCTGTAAAAAAATCAATAAAATATATTTTTTTAAAAAAGGTTGTTAATCTTTCCATGATGATAGGCAGTTCTCAGAAAAGGAGAATGGATTGCATTCCGAGGTTAACTCCCATGTCTTGGGGAGTACAACTCTCAGCCAGATGTTAGAATGGGCTTTCTTTAATCAGAGCAGAACATTCATGGTTAATTTAGCGTGATTAATATTTCTTATAACTATAACTAATCCCCAGTATTCTATTTCTGCCCCTAACACATATATACATGAAATCATTGCCAAATGCAAAGTCATGAAACTTTATATTTTTTTCTATAAGTTTTATAGTTTTAGCTCTTACATTTAAGTCTATGCTCCATTTTGAGTCAATTTTTGTATATAATGTGAGGTAGGGGTCTAACTTCATTCTTTTACATGTTGCTATCCAGCTGCTGCAGCACTATTTGTTTAAAAAACTATTCTTTTCCCCTCGAATTGTCTTGTTAATATTGTTGGCTGTGCCATATATATGTGCATCTATGTTTTAGCAAATTACTATTAACAATACTTTTATACACTGGGTGCTAGGGACAACTTTTTTATTTAAGAAAAGAGCAGTGATATTCTTCTTTCTTGAGAATTCACATAACTTTAAAGAGAAAATTGACCCATATGACCTTAACTGTTAAACACTTTTTTGACCTAACTTCATGTCAAAACTTTCTAATTTAAAATATATTCATTTTTACTCTACTGGAAATTTAAGAAGATAATGATGTACAGTTCAGTAAGGACCTAATATTTTAGGAGAAAGCTTACTAGTTATTTCTAAGAAACATCTCTAATGTGTTGCACATGCTTTACCAAACTTACACAAACATTATCCATGCCTTTTATGATATTTGTTGCTAGTCTGCTTTTTTTCCTTAATCCTCAATTGAGGATATTTTTTTTCCATTGATTTCTAGAGAGAGTGAAAGGGAGGGAGGAGGGGGAGAAAGAGAAACATAGGTGTGAGAGAGACACATCTATTGGCTGCCTCTCACACACACCCCTACCAGGGCTGGGGAACCTGCAACCAAGGTATGTGCCCTTGACCTGGAATTGAACCCACAACCCTTTGGTCCCAGGGCTGATGGTCTAAACACTGAGATAAATGGGCCAAGGTGCTAGTCTGCTTTTGTTCCATAAATACCATTAGAGGGAAATCATTGAACTAGAGATAGAAGAATTCCATTCATATTGGATTGGTTGTTGCTGTAGCTTGCTGAGGCTGCCATAACAAAATACCACAGAATGGATAGCTTAAGCGACAGAAATTTATTTCTCACAGTTCTGGAGGCTGGAAGTCCAAGATCAAGATGTGGGCAGGTTCGTTTTTTTCTCTTTAGAATTTAGCAGAATATTAGAAAAGTCATTATATACTCATGGAGAGTCTACTATTTCCAATGAATAGTTTTTGTAAGAATTGTCTTCAGATTGAGAACAATAAAGAAAAACAACCAACCTGTAAATACTATCACAATATGTACATAAAAATTTTAAATACATATAATAGAACTTATCAAATTGGCAAAATGAAGTTATAAAATTACCATCATTAGCAAATGTAATGACATAAATTAACAATGTACGCTACTGAGCCAGAGTAGGCAGAGTGGGGCAACGAGGGTAATTACTGTATGTATTGCATTTGGAGATGTGAAATTATTTGTGTTGAGTGTGTAGTGGGAGGAATCTGTGTGAAAGGTAATAAATGGTTAATGTCAAGTCTTAGATTATAATATGACTTATTTTAAGCTATTATTAATAATTTAAAAATTAAAGAGAAATATTGAATAAAAATTTAAAAAAGAAACCAGATTTCAGGTTTTTTAATAATATATTCAGCGAGAAGGGAAAACTATGAGAGTTCTGTTACATAAAATATTTCAATCTAAGAAATGCAGTGAATTTGAAAATCCTGAAAAGAGTTACTTTGAAACTTGACAAATGCTACCAGGCAGTAGTTTTGATATTACCCTGGAATGTGATATGCCATTTTAAAAGGCCAGTGGTATTTTGAGCTATGTATGTTAGTGCATTGGGACAAAACCAAAGAGGCAACAGGCTGGTTTTAGGTCTAGAACACCATAATTTATGTGCTACCTGGGCCTGGGCCGTGGCGTTTCAGGTTTCGGGTGATTTGAGAAGTCTGGAAGATTGCACACCATTTTTTAAAAAGGCATTTAGAGGATTAGAGATCAACCTGTATGAATGAAGACAAGAGTGCTTTTTGTAGAAATTCCAAAATGGAAGTTTGAATATAGTGAAGAAGTTAAATAGAAGCAAGTGAAGAAAAAGAAAATAAGAGGGTGATCTTCTCCATAAAACTCTCTATGGAATAACAAAAGATGGAATCTCAACTGCCTCTTCCTGGGGCCAAACCTTATTTTACTGCTTTTCTTTACTTTTTTTTTTTCATTCCTAAGCATTTTTGTTTTACCCTCTTGTTTATGCAGTTCACTTCTAACCCTCCCTCCACTCATTGAGTTATGTAAAAATATTCCACAGTTGTGTTCTCTGCATATTCGTAGTCTTTGATTCATATAGAATATAATTCAAGAAATAGAAAAATTATTGGCATGATTTCAGCAGCTATTCTCAAAGCATAGTCCACAGACCCTCTTGAATTCCCTTGAAACATTTTAGGGAGTCCATCACATCAAACTATCTTCTTAATAATACAAAAACATTTTTTGCCTTTTTCACTCTATTGACATTTGCACTTATTATGCAAGAACAATTAAAACTCCTGGCCTTAACACTTGTCAATATAGTGGCACCAAACTGTAGTAGTAGTCATTAATTATATTAGTCACTGCCATATACTCCCAATAAAAATAAGTAAGTACATACATAAATAACATTAAAATCCAGTTTTACTAAATAAATGTCTTTGATGAAGCACTAAAAAATATTAACTCTATTTCGTCTAGACATACAAGTGCACATATTTTAAATATTCTGTGTGCTGAAATGGAAGTACACATAAAGAATATCTGCCACATGCTAAAGTATGACAATAGTTGCCTAAAAAACCACAAAAATCTCATGCAATGTTTGAGTTGCAAGAAGAACAAACTGCTTTTCTTTTTTAAAATATATTTTTATTGATAATTTTAGAGAGGGAGAGGGAGAGAGAGATAGAAACATCAATAATGAAAGAGAGTCCTTGATCAGCTGCCTCCTGTACTCCCCACACTGGGGATCGAGCCACAACCCAGGTATTTGCCCTGACCAGGAATCGACCCGTGACCTCCTGGTTCATAGGTTGATGCTCAACCACTGAGCCACGCCGGCTGGCCATAGCTGCTTTTCTATGGGACATCATTTTTACTTGAAAGAATGACTGACAGACAAGTAATGGTTATTCATACTTGGTTATTCAACAGATGATTTTTAAAAAATGAATGAAGTGAGCCTATCATTAAAAAAAATAACTGATAATATTTGTTACCAATGACAACATTTGAACTTTCAAAAGAAAATTAGAATTTTGGAAAACTTGTATTTGTCACCATGAGCTCAACAACTTCTCAAAATTTACAGGATTTTCAGATGTGATTAGTGCTGATGTTAGCAGAAGGATAATGAAGTATTTCAATATTTCAAAGATCTGCATGACTTAGTCAACAGATATTTTACAAATGAGAAATGGATAATGATATAAAATCATGCATGGGTAATGGATCCATTCAAAGTGCAAGATAAACAAATAGATTTTAGTGTAGCAGAAACAAGAAGTTTATTGATACGGTTTGAAATTCCACCTGTCTAGTTTTGCCAGACTATCAAAGTAGACTATTCACACTTATGTGAAAAGACTATTAAAACTTTCTAGCTAGATATCTATATGTGACCAGATTTTCTTCATCAAGTGTAAATTATAACATCGAATGAAAAGCAGATTTAAGAATCTAGACATTAAGGCATATATTAAAAAGATTTGAAAATTTATGAAATAACGCCACTCAGATATTATTAGGGCTATGATTATTTTTCATCTAATATATTATTTTATTAGCATGTTACTGGTTTGTTATTATTTATAAATGAATTAATACATTTTTATGATTTCTCTATTTTAATTTATAATAAAGTAAATATCAATAATCTTACCCCACATAAATAAAATATGTGACTTGTGTTTAACAGGAAGTCAATATATATTTGTTGCTTCTGATTAATCACAGGAAGACTAGGAGGATCATAGGATATTTTTACATGTACAAATCAATTTTATTGTTTTAACTCTTTTTTTTTTTTAAATGTCAAATTGATTAGCACAGAGACACAGGCTAAATTAAAAAAGATATCCTGCCCTAGCCAGTTTGGTTAGTGGATAGAGCATCGGCCTGTGGACCAAAAGGTCCTGGGTTTGATTCTGGTCAAGGGCATTATCTCGGTTGCAGGCTCCTCCCTGGCCAGGATCCTGGTCAGGGTGCGTGCAAGAGGCAACCAATTGATGTGTTTCTCTCACATGGATATTTCTCTCTGTTTTTCCTCTCTCTTCCACTCTGTCTGAAAATCAATGGAGAAATATCCTCAGGTGAGGGTTAAAAAAACTTATATTACTAGAAGGCAACAATAATTTGTAGTAAGGAAAATGTATGCAAACATCAGGCATCATCTTTATGCTATTTTATTACCATTTCTCTGTTAGAGTGTCTAAGCAGATCAGTGAAATTGGGCATAAATTGGAAAGAAACAAATGAACAATGCAAATAATTATCCAGTATTCATAAAGGGAGACAGTATAACTGCCTTCAGGTATATGCAGGTGTGTCTCAAGGAGAGCATGCAATTGTATCTTTTATCGCTGGAAAGAAAGGTCCCTGGAAATGGGCATAAGCTATAGCAAGGGAAAGCTTCATTTGGTTTATTTCTTTTCTACTTCCAAAAATGATTTGATCTGAATTACAAAGTCAAATACAGTATAAATAAGAATAATAAAGACCAAAAAGCCAAAAAGAGTGGTGAAGTTGTTGCCAAATGCTGAAGTATAATGTGTTTTTTGTTGGATCTTGAGTTTAGCTTTGTGCTTATAACAGCTAAATGGATCATGGCAGATTACATAGATAAACTCCCTTGTCTACACAGAAAAGTTATTAATTAAAGGGGAGCACACTGCAAATCTCTGATGGTCTTACTTCCTCCAGCATCTAACGTAGCATAGATGTGGTTTAATAGTTTCTTTGGTGCTTGATTGATTGGCTGATTGGTATTTAGTGATCATTTTTTATTTTCTTGTTGAACTTTATCCTACTATATGTATGCCTAACAACTGCATGCCTATGCTAACTGAATAGAAATTTTTGGTATTTTTATCATATCCAACTTATTTTCTGGCCTTACTTTGAAACATCTAAAACACTAGACATTTTTATACCAAGATTCTTTGAATTTTGAATGTTATTCCTTATTTCTGCCAAAAGATTATATAACATATAAAACTGTGACTTTATGTGGAAAATAAATTTGGCTCAATATTATGGGCACAACTTAGTGTCAACTACACTAAAACTTGTTCTTTCTGGCAGATGTTATACAAGATCTAAAATGATCATTTAAAAGAACACTTTCAATCACTCATTAAATGGTTCAGAGCTTCCATTTGCAGGTCATCCATTCTGACAGACCGATCAGTATACCATTCTCAAAATCAGTCTCCAAATGTAATTCTCTCTCCTTCTCCTTCTCCTTCTCCTTCTCCTTCTCCTTCTCCTTCTCCTTCTCCTTCTCCTTCTCCTTCTCCTTCTCCTTCTCCTTCTCCTTCTCCTTCTCCTTCTCCTTCTCCTTCTCCTTCTCCTTCTCCTTCTCCTTCTCCTTCTCCTTCTCCTTCTCCTTCTCCTTCTCTTCTCCTCCTCCTTATCCATCCTTTAAAACATAAAGCTCTGACAGCTCAACTAGAAATTTGTCCAAATGTTTGCAATTATATTATGAAAAAGATTTATCCTGGAAGGATTCTTTTAGTCTACTTTTATGAAAAAGTAAATGGCTCAATTTCTCAATGAGAAAGCATGTTGGGACAATAAATGTTTCAAATAAAATATCAGCCCTGCTGCCGGAATTCCTGTTTTTTGTGGGTTTTTTTAAAGCATTGAATTGTGAACCAGTAGACGCAAATTCAAATATCAAAATTCCTACAAACTGTCTTTCATCTGTGATACTTTCCACTCTTGAAACTTCATTTTTTTTCCTCTGTGAGGTGGGCAGTTAAAATTTAAGAATCTTTATAAGCAAAGCCATTTTACATTTTTAAAGTTTTGGTCAGGGAACACTGACCAAATTTCAAGGAATAAAAACACATTCAAGCTAGTATAAGTACAACGGGCTATTTATTGTAAGAATACAATTGGAAAGCACTTTGACCAAAACATAGCAAAGCCATAAAGAGCCTGAACTGGAACTGAGAAGTCAGGAACCAAATCAAAATAGCCCATTTTTTTTTCTCAGTGGTTTCATGCTTGCTTCTTGTTCCTGCTTATCTCTCTTTTGCTGTTTTGGCTGGTGTCCTCTGCTTGCTCATGGCCAGATATCACTTCCCCACACTCAACTTTAGATCACTCAGTTCATGTTCCAACAACATTCTGACTCATTCAGTCTTACTCCAATTTAAACATTCTCTGGAAAGAGAATCCTGTTGTCACAGTTAAGCTTATGGATTGGTTCCCCTGTGATCTGTGTCCTCATTTAGTCTACCAGACTCTGGTTCTGGGAATGGGATGGGAACATGAGGTGGTACAAACACGGTTGTCTAGTTTCATCTTTCAGCATGAGTTACACATGGGGCACAATTTCCAAAAATGGGTGAAGGCTGGGAAACACCTAAAGTTATTATAACAACCATTTATGGTTTATAAATGGTGGCATTGAAGCTGAGGAAGGTCAAGAGATTAATTTAATGTCACAATTTTTTTAAGAATTAGCACCGAAATGTGAACCAAGATATTCTCATTCTAAATCCATTCCTTGTACCACTGAACTTTCATGGTTAAGAAAAATAAATCTCTGGCCTGGCCAGTGTGGCTCAGTGGTTGAGTGTCAACCTATGAACCAGGAGGTCACAGTTCCATTCCTGGTCAGGGCACATGCCTGCTCTAGGTCAAAAATGATTCCTTCCAACATTTTAATTAATTGAATCATGAATTTATCCTTAATCAACAAAATAATACTTGCATTAATTAACTTAATTCCTTACATATCAAAGACTTGTTTTTGATATTCGTTAAAGATGTTCACCCAGTCCATTATTCTATACTAGTGTCTCGCAATACTTGCCTATTGATAAAGTACAAGCCCTATATCCTAATCACCTGAACAGGTGTTTTGAGAACAGACTCTGGACCCAGTTTCAGAGCTCTAAAACAAAACCTTAGGGTGGGACCTTAGACTATGTATTTTCAAAGAGCTCTCTAGATGATTTTTATATCCTCAAAGTTCAGTGTTTATTAGAAAAACAATAAGCAATATGCCATATAATTTTAGTTCACAAATATAAAAATATTCCCTTAATTAAATTTTTATGTTACAGTCTTGGATTTCAAAGAAAGGAGAATTTTTATCTGAATGAAGCTCTAAAAATTTTCATTGTGGCCATATGTTTTAGTTCTCTTAGTTTAGTGATAATATGTGTGTTAGAATAAGATGGGAGACTAGGATAGTGATGTTGCTGTCTTATGACCTGTGTACTGAGCAGATGACCATTGATTATGAATTCATTCATTCATTCATTCATTCAAAAAATAAAAAACATTTACCGAACACAGTGCGGCACACATTTTGGTTCTCTAATGTGTCAGATAGAATGATTATAGGTATATTTCTAGGGGATTTGGAGGAGAATATAGGACACAAGAGATTGAGTTGATTTCGTTCTTATTGAATAGTTGCGCAATTTGCCTTTTTCCTTAATGCTGAAGTTGTCTTTTCTCCCTTTCTCTTTGGCGGAAAAACGAACAATGGAGCAGCAGTAAAAAGGGTCTCAACTTGCTTATGCAGCTGGCAAGATTTATCAGTTTGTGAAAATGTCCAAAAGTGCTGAGTAATGCCTGAAAATGAAACAGGCCAGTCAGCCCCTTCTCTGCAGCTCAGTTAATGTCTCTACCAGCGCTATTCAATCCCTGAGTTTTTATAGCCCTGTTTCTAAGCCCTGTTTCTAAAATGAACCTCAAACTAAATTAAGCCCACAATAAGTTTAGCACTCATTTCTTTATTCAAATTGGTAGCATCAAAGTCTCTCCTGTAAGGTCCCTCTGCTTTGGTGACTAGATTAAAATATTTAAAAGTTCTATGTCTCTAATTTCAAAAACTTTCTAAACAATTTCCTAAGGTAAATACCTTTCCTTATAGTCAGTAATGTTAGATTAGTTATGTGAGTTTAAAAAAAAGAAAGGAAAAGAACATGTCTTTTTTCCCCCTCAGCTGAAAACAAGCAGTGCCACTCCAGAAATGGTTTTATTTGTAGCCTCGCTGCAGCCTCTCTCTGCTGCATTGGTACGTAGCTTCAGAACTCTGCATTGTATAACTTGCCCCTTCAGTTAGTCAGCTGTTTTGTTCTCTTTCCCATTAAAATCATTGTTCAGGAGGGGATAAAAAACAAAAATATAATGCAGGTTAGCTCATTATGTCCTGATATCTGTTTCATGCAGCCTGTGGTGCAATAAAGTACTAGTAGCTGAGATAGAATGTAAATGTAGTTTGAGTTAATTTTGGTAAATTGTGCTATTTTAAGCACAAATCTTAGGAACATGAAATTTTAAACTTGGATTATTTGATTAGGAATGGCAAATAGAAGTATGAATGAACCAATAGATAATATAAAAGATTAGGTTTTGGAATATTAAATATTAGGTTCTGAAATTATAGAATATGTTTGGAGAATTTTGCTTAAAAGATGAATTTTAATGAACAATTGTCCAATTAACCAAAATATTTGGTACATATTACTCTTCTGGGTGATAGGGGAGGTAAAAAAATTTTTGTAGCTATGTTCAGTGTACAATATAGTTACATTTTATAAGAAAATACCTGTCTCTGCACAGTGAGTGGTAGAGACAATACAATTGACCCTTGAATAACATGAGGTTAGGTGTACTAACCCTCCCCTGCAGTCAGAAATCCATGTATAGCACTTGACTCCCCCAAAACTTAACTACTAATAACTTTCTGTTAATAGAAAGCCTTACAATAAACAGTTGATTAACACAGGTTTTATATGTTATATGTATTATATACTGTATTATATTGAAAAAATCATGTATAAGTGGCCCTGAGCGGTTCAAACCTGTGTAAGCTGTCAACTGTGTGACTAGGGAAGACTTTATGGCCTGACTGTATATAAGGAGAGCTAAGTGTTGCCAATTCCTACTTTTTCTTATGCTTTTGCTAGGAATTTATTGCATCACCTCTAAGACTGAAGGGGAAATATAATTGCCTTATCTCTCAAAAATACATATAGGCTTATGATGCACACAGATGTTTAAGAGTTTTTTCTTTTTGTTTTATGGCTGTTTAGGTTTAGCAGTTTAATCCATAGTCATCTGAAATTACCTTCTCTTTCTTTCCTTGTGAAATATGCATGTATCAGACCTATGGCGTCAAGAGTGAAGTAATAAAATCAACAGAGGAGAAAGGTCATTGATGTAGAAAGATGCACTACCCAAACCTTTGAGAATAATCTCACATTGATAAATTTTATAATACAATAAACCTAACCAATTAGCACGTGAGCAAACAGATATGATCCATGCCAAGAACTGGATTTTCAAAATTGTCTATGTGAGATTTCTGTTAAAAATGGAAGCCAACGTCATTAGTATAAACATCATTATTTACACATATTGAGGCCACATGAAATTAGTTAACTTATTTGCCCTGTGATTTTGTTTTTCCTTTCCTCCAGATATACCTTCAAAAAAATGAGGTATTAGAGACCTCATAATTCAATTTGCTTGAACTGATAGAGAAAGGAAAAATTATAAGCACAGCACACACAAATTTATATTTCAGTAAACTATGCCACCACATAATGATTTTCTAATGGCTAAGGCTCTCAGTCTAAATGTAGGACACATATATTTCAGTACCTCATACTGTCAAAGCATCATTTTACTTAAGTGCAAGTTATGTCTTACTGGGTTGAGTGGTTTCCGGAGTTCAGGAAACAATCCGATGGTATAGTTGAAGGCATAATCTGAAAATAGCAATGCACATAAAACTGGACCCAATGAATTATTTTGCCAAATAAAACTTACCATATGGCAAAGAAAAATAGAATTTAAGACAGGATAATATCTATTAGAACTAAATTTGCATAAGAAAGTTCTGTGTGGAGCAAGAGTACAAGCCTATGGGCTACAACACCATATATATATATATAGTTAAGCACATTATGGGAACTGATTTGAGTGAGCTTATGTATTTTTTAAAATATATTTTAATTATTGATTTGTGAGAGGAAGGGAGAGGGAAAGAGCGATAGAAACATCAACAATGAGAGAGAATCATTGATTGGCCCTCTCCTGCACTCTCCACACTGGGGATCTAGTCCGTAACCCAGGCATGTGCCCTGACCGGGAATCAAATCGTGACCTCCTGGTTCATAGGTCAATGCTCAACCACTGAGCCATGTCAATCGGGCGGGCCTGTGTATTTTTTTAAATTCATCAAATACTGCCTCAAACATATTCCTAAACTCGGATTATATTCAAAGTTAACTTCAACTGATGTGACTGGAATGTTAGATCCTATTGTGCTTTTCTAAACATTTAATTCAGTAGTTATACAATGAGGCAAAAAAAAAAAAAAAAAAAAAAAAAAAAAAAAAAAAAAAAAAAAAAAAACATGCCCCAAGCTGCACAATTTTATTAATAAAAGTGATGTGTTATATATTTCTTGATTCCAAACATGCCTAGAATGCAGTGTTTTATTTTAGTTTACCATATCACGCTATTTATGTTAACTTTGCATTAGTATCTGAAGTTAATATAGACCTTTTATTCAACAGAGTAATTAATTGTGTAGTCAATTTAAGCAATGCATTTTATAGATATTGGATTGGCAAAGGCAGTCATGGATTGAGTGAATTTTGTAGTTTGTGGTTTATTATTAGAATGTCCTGAAAAATACTCTTAAAAAACACAAATGAAGAGGTAGACATATGTTAGTTATGTGACCTTATTTTAAATGTAATCTGCATTTACCATGAAAACTTAAGGGTGGATAATAAAGTTATTAAATGTTTTAAACACATGTATGAAGTATGTTGTTTAGTTAATCCCAATTGTAATACTAAATATGGATATTATTATAAACCAAATGAAATACATATCATAAACATACTAAACTAAATTATTTCTAAAAAAGAAATTTATAAAGCAATATTTCCTAGGCTTGTGAAATTCTATGTACAGCAATTTTTTCCTTGGGTGTTAAAAAAAAAGAGTTATGTGAGATCTCAACTGTAAGAATAACATTGTACCTGGTCATTTTTGTTATTAGTGGCAGTAACAGTCTTTTGTAAAGTGGGTGGCAGAAACACCACAAAAGCATCTCAAATACTTCTCCACGATTTGCCAGGCCCAGATGGTGTATGTCCCAGAATAGCAGAGGGACTCTACAAGGAGCTGGCAGTCATTTTGGCAGCAGTCTATTTTCTCCTCAGTGTGAAAATCAAGCCCTCTTAAAGACAGAATTGCAGACATATGCATTTTCCCCGCCTCAAATTATATAGTATAAGGTGGTCAAGAGCCATAAATATTGTATGCTTATGTTATAACTTTGGTGTTAGGAAACCTTTGGGGAGATTAAGTGGGACAGGTGAATTACAGAAAGTGATTTGCTCAATTGATAACTAAAAATAACCAGGTTTAGCAAAATTTTTTAAAAGTTTTAGAAGTAAAATATAAATTGACTGTGGAACTATAGTTCATCAGGTTTCAAACCTGTATGATACAATTTCTAAATCAAATATTATGACTATTTTCTTTTTGGTCTCTTGTTTTTCAGATTTTTAAAGATCGCCTCTATTTCTGCCAAAATACTTCATTTACTAGATTTGTTTTGTGTTTCTCCAAGGAATATAATTCATTGAGTGAATACTAGTTTAATATGGCTACTGTGATATATTTGCATACATTTTATTTAAGTTTACAGTCATTTTAGTACTTGAAAATTATTTCAGAATTATTCGAAACTGGCAGGCACTGGTTTGGGAATCAGAAAATAAAAGTTCTGATTCCAGTTCTATCATTAATAAGCTGTGTGACCCTGGACTAATCACATATTTATTTTGGAGGTAGGAAGCACACAAATTCTAAACAAAGAAATGTCACTTTGTTCTCTGTTAAGCTAGAGGGCTGGATTTGATGATCTCTAACTTGGCTTTCAATGTTTGCTATTTCTTGATTTTATGATTTACTTATCTTTGTCTGATTTTCTTAAACTAATTTATTTAACATTTCAGAAGTTCAAAGGTTGAAGCAAACTAAATCTTCTCTTCGGAAAGCCTGTATAGTAAACTCTAATGACCTGCTCCACATCAACATCAAAATACGATTACAGTACATTACGGGTTACATATATACTCTCGTCAGAAAGGAAACACTTAAAGGCTATAACCATGACATTCTGAGACAACATATTTAATTCACTCATCAACTAGTCAATTTTTTTCCTTGTAAATTTCTTGCAGGGTCACATAAAGCATTAAATAATAGCAATATTCTAATAGATCACAATAGCAACTGTAGAAGCTTGGATGAAAAGATGAAATAATTGCCTCAGCATTGTTGGGGGAGAGGAATGGAGAGAGGGGATTACTTTTAGGTTTTAAAAACAGCATGAAATTTAAGGACATTGTTAAACAAACCAACAAGCAAACAAACAAAAACAATTCCCGTGAAAAGTTACTGGATTATGTTACTAAATCCACAGTGGCATCAGAATGCAAAGTTGTGGATGTTGGAAGTCTCTTAAGCGCAACATGTAAAGACCACCCCTCTTTCTCACATGGATTCTGAACAAAGACAAAAATTAAACTGAAGACTAAGACAGATATGTATAGAGGTGTGTTTGGCGAGTGTAGCTTTGTGTGAAAACCCAAAGGGACTGTTAACCAAACTCCAGAGTTAGACAGACCTACCCATGCAGGCCTGAGTAGCCATGGCCAGAGGTGCTCCCCAAAAGAAGTAGAATAGTAATTAATGTATAAATGGCCATATTCAAGTACAAAAGCATGTATAAGATTAAGACCTTTGTGTGAAATGCCACAATGAAAATGAAATACTCCATTCTGAGCTATTATAGATATATCTATGTGGGTGGAAAAATACAGATGCCCAAAGCAGTCAGAACTGTGAGACCTCATTAGTTATGCTTATGTTAAATGAAGCTTCTCCATCTGTGCTATGAAGGTAACCAAAACCATATTGCTCACCAAGCCACCTCAGGACAAAGTCTTTTGGCTGTGATAGATGCTTACTCAAGTCCAACATGTAATACATGTGTAATCGCTGCGAAAGAGAGATATAAAATGTCCAGAAGAAAAACCTCATCCAGACTAAAATATTTATTATAGTAGTAAATGGAATGAAATAGGAGAGTCTTAGAAGTGATGCAGAACATTATCATTAGTAACTTTTGGATCTGACAACCCCCCTGCAAATGTGTAGTATTATTAAAATAGCATTCTAATGCTCCTGACTTGTCTCCTCTTTTACACCAGTTTTATATCACCAGAATGTATTGTTGCTTTTATTTATTATTTGTACGTTCTAATAAATTTCCTCTTCTTCTTCTTCTTTCACCCATATTAAGTAATATTGATCATAGTATTGCTTTACTTTACTATTTCTTTCCACTCGCAAATTCTACTTTGCTTATTTATAAAAAAATTTTTTCCCACAGCCTCTGGCTTCCATTTATTTTCTTTTGGATTTTTTTTCTTCTTTAGGAGTTCTTTTCTAATTTAGTTTTGCTTGTCTTTTTTAAAAAAAAGATCATTTTTCTATTGCCCACTACATTACTTATTCCCAATATCCTTTTGTTGTTCTTTCAAATTTGCTATCTGTTAATGTATACTTCCTTTTATTTTTATGTTTCTAGCTATTGTTAGTTCTCCCCCCCCTCTCTCTCTCTTCTCTTTTTTATTTTTTCTAAGTGCCTGTCATTATTCATAAGGGAAATATGCCATCTCTTTGAAGTATTTTCTCACCAAGAAAGTTATGTTGCTTTTCTCTTTTGAAAGGGCTCCTCTGTCAATCCAAACACATATTTAAATGCTTGTTCTCATGTACAGAGAAAGGTGAAAGCCAAAACTACAGATTCTGTGAGGTGTCTCTCTCCCATATCTAATGAGGTATAATTTCAGAAATTAGGACCATTTAAAGTATGCAGTAAAAAATTTTACACTAAAGAGTGAGGTATGCCCGGCCAGCGTGGCTCAGTGGTTGAGAGTCTACCTAGAAACCAAGAGGTCCTGGTTCGATTCCCAGTCAGGGCACATGACCAGGTTCCAGGCTTTATCTCCCTTGCAGGAGGCATCCAGTCAATGATTCTCTCTCATCATTGATATTTCTATTTGTCTCTCCCTCTCCCTTCCTCTCTGAAATCAATAAAAATACATTTTTTAAAAAAGTGAGCTATATCGCCCTAACTGGTTTGGCTCAGTGGATAGAGCGTCGGCCTGCGTACTGAAGGGTCCCAGGTTCGATTCCGGTCAAGGGCATGTGCCTTGGTTGCAGGTTCATCCCCAGTAAGAGGTGTGCAGGAAGCGGCTGATCGATGTTTCTCTCTCATCGATGTTTCTAACTCTCTATCCCTCTCGCTCCCTCTCTGTAAAAAAATCAATAAAAAATATATATATTTTTTAAAAAGAGTGAGGTATAATGTAGATAGAAAACACAATTTATTTCTGTATTTTTTAGCAAAGTATGTACAGATTTTAAATATAATTCAGAATTTTTTCTATAATATTACTGACAAAGTGTTAATATTCATTATACTTAACAGTTTTTAGATATTCCATATGAAACATTTTTTAAAATTTTATTCTTGTAATTACTGTAATATAGAGTTTATTCTTAAAACGATTTGAATATAAGGTATACTTAGAGTTAAGGAACACTTTCATTAACCTCAAAATAATATCATTATAATATGGGTTAAATTGCTCACATATAAATGTTATCCCAGTATTTGATAAAACTAAGCTTAAATAAACAAATCATTGGAAAAAATATATTAATCTATTATTTGAAAATTTTAAACACTTTGATTTACCATGGCTTCTACAATAAAGAGGAATTTTAAGTCAGAGTTTATTTTAAGAATTTTCTGGTTATTTTTGTTTGGTTGATTTTCCATATGAAGTTTCAGATAAGTTTGTATAGTTCTAAATTTTCTGTTATTTTTATAGGGGCTACATTTAAATTATTCATCAATTCAGGGAAATTTCATCTTTATTATATTGTATTTCTATCCAAGAATAAGATGTGCCTTTTCATCCATTTATATTTCTTTTCAGTTTATTCAAAACTTAAAAAAAAACCCTCTTATTTTATTTATAAAATTTTCATCAAATATATTTTCCCCTTTTAAATAGACTTGTTTTGGTTCATAGCAAAATTGGGTAGGAATTAGAGTTCCTATATATGCTCAGTCCCCACGAAAGCACCATCCACCATCCACAGTGCACACCAAAATGTCACATTTGTTATATCGATGAACCTACAATGAGACATCATTATCATTCAAAGTTCATAATTTACATTAGGGTTCACTCTTAGAATTGAACGTTCTATGGGTTTGGACAAATATATAATGGCCTGTATCCACCATTACAGTATCATACAGAAATTTTTCACTGCTCTAAAAATCCTCTGTGCCTTAGCTATTCATCCTTCTCTCCCCCAACACCTGGCAATCACTGATCTTTTTACTGTCTTCATAATTTTGTCTTTTTCCGAATGTCATAGAGTTGGAATCATACAATATGCAGCGTTTCCAGATTGACTTCTTCCACTTATGTAAGATGCATTTAAGTTTTCCCCCATGTGGTTTCATATCTTGATAGCTCATTCCTTTTTAGCATTAAATAATATTCCCTTGTCTGTATCCAGTTATCTACTGAAGGACATCTTGGTTGCTTCCAATGATGGCAATTTTGAATAAAGCTGCTATAAACATCCATGTGCAGGTCTTTTAGGACATAAGTCTTCAGCTCATTTTAGTAAATATCAAGGAGGGCAATTGCTGGATTGTATAGTAAGAGTAAGCTTTCATTTGTAAGAAAATACCACACTGTCTTCAATAGTGGCTGTTACATTCAGTGGCTGTATTGCATTCCCAATAACAACAAATGAGCCACACCCCTGCCAGCACGTGGTGGTGTCAGTGTTCTGGATTTTGGCCATTCTATTAGGTATGCAGTGGTATCTCATTGTTGTTTTAATTTGCTTTTCCCTGATGACATATGATGTGGAGCATCTTTTCATATACTTATTTAACAGGTACATGTCTTCTTTGGTGAGCTATTTTTTAAGGGCTTTGGCCCACTTTTTAAATCAATTTGCTTGTTTTCTTATTGTTGAGCTTAAAGAGTTCTTTGTATATTTTGGATAGGAGTCCTTTATCAGCTTTGGTTTTGCAAATATTTTCTGTGAATTGTCTTTTTATTTAGTTGATATTGTCTTTCACAGAGTAGATGTTTTTAATTTTAATTAAGTCTAGCTTATCAATTATTCCTTTAATGGATTGTGCTTTCAGTATTCATTAAAAAGTCATTGCCAAACCAAACATCATCTGAATTTTATCCTAATTTATCCTCTAGGAGTTTTATAGTTTTAAAATTTACCTTTAGATCTGTGATAAATTTTGAGTTAATTTTTGTAAAGTGAATATATATAACATGTATATATATTTTTGTAAAGTAAATATATATAACATGTATATATATTCAATAATAATAAAAATATAATATGCTAATTAGGCCAGACGTCATTCAGGATGTCCTTCCTTCCAGACAAAGCCACAGTGGGCGGGGACTGTGGCAGAGGGGGCAGAGGCCCCTGGCCATGGCGGTGGTGGGCAGGGGCCGGGGCTAAGGCTCTTGCACGAATTTCGTACGTCAGGCCTCTAGTATATATATAAAATCGTGTGGAGGTCCAGCTTGTCCAGCACTATTTTTTGGAGAAGACCATGTTTGCTCTTTTATATTGTCTTTGTCCCTTTGTCAAAGATCAGTTACAGCTACAATCTTATTATTGCAATTCATATATACAAAAGATGCAATTAGCCATATCATAGCTTGCTGACCTTAATGAGTTAATGCAGTATCCAAATAAACCTTGAGGCCAAGCAGTAGCATGGGCTCTGTGAAGTTCTGGCTCAGTAATACCTGTGAAATTTGAGCTCATATTAAATATGCCTGAAAATAATACATTTGGGATTTGGCCTCTGGCATCAGATCAGGTCTGACTCTGCTATCTGGAGTTGAGAGTTTTGCCTCAAGTTCTCATAATAGGACTATAGCACTATAGGACTATAGTATCAGCAAGAATATTATTATTGCTTTAGTGAGGAAAAATAGTGCAGTTCCTATTGAGCTCATGGTATCCTGTCTTCTTTCTGGTCATGTTTTCTCCCCTGAAATAGGAGAACCCTGCTGTCTCCAGCAACTTTAGCTATCTTCCACCACGACCCAATCTAGTACTTTCTAGTCTAGTCTTTCTGTCATTCTTAGTCATATCAAAGGCATTTGTCCAGTCTTTACTTGTCTCTTTCTGTATGTGTTCAAGTATGACAACCTCAACATGGCTAATGACATGACCAGGTCACAGTTTTAGTTGTCTCAAATCTCAGAAAAGAAGACTCAATCAGAACAGCCTGATTGGTCATTAAGGCTGGCTGCAGCAAACTGTTCTGACCACCTTGGCCAGGGGCCACTTGTCAGGACAAGAGGATTGGACTTTTTAAAAATATATTTTCATTGATTTCAGGGAGGAAGGGAGAGAGAGAGAGATTAATCTTGAGAGAGAATCATGGATTGGATGCCTCCTGCATGCCCCCCACCAGGGATCAAGCCAGAAACCTGAGCATGTGCCCCAACCTGGAATCCAACTGTGACCTTCTGGTTCATGGGTCAATGTTCAACCACTGAGCCACACCGGCCAGGTACTAGAAGGTTGGGTTTTATATCCTCTAAGAGATAGCTCCCTTTCCACTTCATCCTGTTGATGAACTAACCATTGTCTCTATGGGGTTACATCCTCATCTTCTGTGTGTCTTACAGAGTGAACAGCCCACTAGGGACATGGTGGTATTTAGCCTAATGTACTTTAATTAAGGCTAGACTTGAACCACTTTCTTAACTTATGGCACAGTTCCTGTATCTGCAAAGCATAAGACTGAATAAACAATGTTGGTACACTTAATAAAATCCTAGATAGAAACCATGTCTGTTAAGCCAGGATCATAGAAGCAGAGAGTAGAATGGTGGTTACCAGGATCTGGGTGAGAGAAAAATGGGGAGTTTCTATTCAGGTCTATGTCTGTTCCAGTTTTATATCAAGGACTCTAGTATATTTAGGGTTTACTGAAGAGAAAGCTCTCATTTAAGACCAATTAGTGATTTTTTTTTCACTCCTGAAGTAACTGGAATAAGTGCTAAAAGTCTGTTGTACAATTTCATGCCTATAGTTAACAATACTGTCTTACACACTTAAAAACTTTGTTAAAATGGTAGATCTAACATTAAATGTTCTTACTAAAAAAAAGATTCACATTTAATAATTACATTTCAATTTAATTGGAAACAAAAATGTCAATGCTCTAATGTTTAATGCAAGAGTTTATAGATATTAAGTCTTCTCTGAATCTCCTTAAGAAATATCAACATTCTTTATTTTTTTTAGGACTTTCATATGTGGAGTAAATGGTAATTAAAATGTGCAGGATGACAAGATGGAGCAAACAGTGCTTGTACCACCAGGACCTGACAGCTTCAACTTCTTCACCAGAGAATCTCTTGCGGCTATTGAAAGGCGCATTGCAGAAGAAAAAGCTAAGAGTCCCAAACCAGACAAGAAAGATGACGATGAAAATGGCCCAAAGCCAAATAGTGACTTGGAAGCTGGAAGGAACCTTCCTTTTATTTATGGAGACATTCCTCCAGGGATGGTGTCAGAACCTTTGGAGGACCTGGACCCGTACTACATCAATAAAAAAGTGAGTGTTTTTTATCAGGCATGTTTTGCTGCTAATTGCCTACTGCATACCTTGGATGGTTGTAGTACCAACACAGGCTGAATTAGCACAGTCTTAAGTACCCTTCTACTTAAGAAATAAAACATGTTTGCATGTGTTTATGCACATACGTGAGAATGAATATTTCATAAACGACGGAGCTGTTCCAAATGCACCACCACAGATACCTAATAACAAATTTAAGTTATAGGCAGCTAATTTAATGAATTAAAAATTTCGACCCCAAGATTATATTTACTATAAAATTTTATGTTTTCTGTACTTGAAAATCCTGGAATTATCACATTAAGACTTCAAAAATATTATTATTAATTTCTTATGGAACAAAATTTGATGCCACAAGTGTTTTCAATTTCTAAAGCATGTTATAAGTAAATCAGTTAATTTCTGGAACATTAGTATATAAACTCCAATTTTAAAAAATTACTCAACTTTTGGTAAAAATATATTTATATTGATAAGAATTAAGAAAAATATAGTATTCTGAAGAATGTATAATGATATTTTAATGCTTGCATTTTCTGTATCCATGCTTGAAATAAGTACCTTGTATTAAGCACCCAATCTTTTATTAAGACCATGATTTCACCAAACCAAGAAGAAGAGCCTACAGAAAAGGATAAAATAAAAGTGATTATTGTATTGATTTTGGATTGCAACATATTTTTATCTTTTTCATCTGACACAATATATTTTTGAACTCTTGGTGGAAGGGTAAGGCACAAAGATTGTAATTAAGCAAATGAAATATTTTAGTTGGACATGGGCCTTAAAATACACTAGGCTCTGATTGTTGCTGACACAGTTCTTAATAACATGAAATTAGCCTTTGTCAAATGCATAAGTTTGGCAGTTTTAATATGTGGATTTGAGACAGTCTTGTAAATCACTTCTCATTGCTATAGTTTCAAAGATAAAAAAAAAAAAACCTCACAAAAGGATGAATAGCACTGTGTTTGTGTGTGTTTTTTTCTTTTAAGTTTCAGGATATAGCTGGTTTAAGTGTAACACACTTTTTACCAAGCATTTGCCCATTTTACATTATAGGAAGAGATAATCATTTTCCAAAAATTTTATTTTTCTCTATTTAACATTATTTATAATATTGCCAAATCTTAGTAGGTAAGAGATTATCCATTTCATAACTGCCTTTCAAATTATAAGAAAAGTTGCACTTTATCATTAAATCAGTCCTTTGGAATATAATTTAATATCACCTGAAATGCTAAAGCCCAAATTAAACAAACTAGGAGGGGTTTATTTGTATGAGGAAAGTAAAAATGCAGATAATCAAGTTATTTAAACATTTCAACTTATTGAAAAGTACTTCATTATTGAGGTAATGACTCTGCTGTGTTCTAGACAGAAATTTATTCACCCCATGGAGTGTGTTAGTTTATTTGTAGATATTGGACATATTCAGTCTGTTCAAAGACTGCTCTTATTATTGGTTAGGGGGATCGATCCCCAGAAGGCCTTCTGCTACTCAAAGACACCCAGCCCCCATCTCTCCAGCAGTAAACACCTTCTAAAAATTGTTAAAGCTACACAGGGTCTTCATCAAACAGGGCTGGAATCTAGCATCCCAGCTCATATGCTGTATCCTTACTTGTGAAACAACAAATGAATGGTGTTTTTTTTCTTTTTCAAATGAATGTTTTGATAACGACCAAACTAACAAAATGCAGCTTGACAAAAGCAGAGATTCTTCATGTGAAAATCAGATAACCTAATTCATATTTCCCTTTAAATCAGGGGTGGGGAATGCTCGGCCTGTAGGCTGTGTAAGGCCCGAGAAATAATTTGGTCTGGCCCTGCCAAGGCATGAGGGGGTGAGTTAATTAAATGTTTGACCAAAGACAGCAGGCTAATTTTTAAGTGGATAATTTTGTATGATGCAAATGATGTTTTAAAAAAATATCCAAATGGCCTTTTGCAAAAAAACGGTTTCCCACTCCTGCTTAAATTAAAGTTTTCAGACTGATAAAATTTGTTATCTTGAGAGGATGTCCCCAAAATAAAATTATTGGTTCATAATGAGTGATATATAATCCTCTATACTAATAAAAGGGTAATATGCTAATTAGACCAGATAGACCGGACATCTTCCGGATGCCCTTCTGGACAAAGCCACAGTGGCGGGGGCCGAGGCAGAGTGGTTAGGGGCGATCAGGCCAGCAGAGGACAGTGGTTAGGGGTGAGTGATTAGGGGCGATCAGGCAGGCAGCAAGTGGTTAGGGGCAATCAGGCAGACAGGTGAGCAGTTAGGAGCCAGCAGTCCCAGATTGTAAGAGGGATGTCTGACTGCCAGCAGTCAGACATCCCCCAAGAGGTCCCGGAATGGAGAGTGTTCAGGCCAGGCTGAGGGACACCCCCCCTCCGCCATGCACAAATTTTGTGCACTGGGCCTGTAGTATATAATAAAAGGGTAATATGCAAATTGACCCTATGAGTGGAACGACCAGGAACAACCAGTCACTATGACATGTACTGACCACCAGGGGGCATATGCTCAATGCAGGAGCTGCCCCCTGGTGGTCAGTGTGCTCCCACAGGGGGAGCTCCACTCAGCCACAAGCCGGCTGAAGGCTGTGAATGCAGTGGCAGTGGCGGGAGCCTCTCCAGCCTTCTCAGCAGCTCTATGGATGACCAACTAATGGTTCCCTAGGGGGAGCGAGCCTAAGCCATTAGTCGGACGTCCCCCAAGGGCTCCTGGGCTGCCAGAGGGATGTCTGACTGCCAGCTTAGGCCCGATCCCCTGGGGATCGGGCCTAAGCAGGCAGGTGGACATCCCCCGAGGGGTCCTGGACTGTGAGAGGGTGCAGGCTGGGCTGAGGGACCCTCCCAAGTGCATGAATTTTTGTGCACCAGGCCTCTAGTAAAGAATATAAAGGCAGATGGAAAACAAAATTATGCAAACCCTTTTTAATACTGAAAAGAACGGTCTTAAAACTGGGTGTGAAAGACCAACTCTGATGAAATGACTAGTCAGCCAGATTCTTGTGCTGATGTAACCCTTATAAACTTTGTTAGGTTCACATTCAGACTTGCCATTAACATCTTCTATCCTTATCTTCAAATGCACATTGTGTGAGGAAGGAAAAATATTTTGGAATTTTGGAACAAATCACAGTGAGCAAGTAGAACAACCTGATAAGAAAAATATTGTTATCAGGAAGGAGTTTTCTCTAAGGTAAGACACTTCCATTGCTTTCACATTGAGCTGACATTAAATGAGTCTTCAAATGTAAGTCATTCAAAGCAATGCAAATGAAACTTCTTACAAGTTCTTTAAAACCAATATGGTATATTTAGGATACCTGATTGAGTTGTGTTTGAAATTTCACTATTTTGCATTTTCATATTTTAAAACTTTCTCTAGTTGCCTATACAGTTTTCTAGCCTTAAATTTTCTTTTGTAATTGTATTATTTCATATGCAGGAATAATCTTAAATTCTGAATTTGTTTGCTATGTTTAAGGTTTGAATGCTTAGCAAAATAATAACCTTTTAAAAATAATAAATTTTTCTTTTGATATTTGATGACTAATTTTATTTTAGTGACTTGAATATCTGAGATTGGGAGAGTGATCATCATTAAAACAATGCAATACACATGCACAGTACTCGGGCATAGCTATAGGGTCTAATTGTGGAAATGTCACTAGAGAAAATGCTTCTTAGAATGAGATTTCCCACTATTACTGATATTGAGGATGTGGATTGTATTGCCTGAGTGAGTTGGAATATGTAAACCTCAGTTAGGCCAGTGACTTTCCTAAGATTTTTCTCAAGTACAATAATTAAGGGGTCATTCTTATCTATATACAGTTTCTAGTTTCTTTCTTAATAATATATAGAATAAACGAAGCAATCCTATATAATAAAAGCCTAATATGCTAAGTGTCCGGTCATCCGGTGACCAGTCAACTGTTCAACCAATCAAAGTGTAATATGCTAATGATATGCTAAGGTTGCTCAACCACTCACTATGATGTACACTGACCACATGGGGGCAAACTCTCCTTCTGGTAGGTTAGCTTGCTGCTGGGGTCCAGCTGATTGGGACTGAGCAAGATGGGCCGGACACACCCTGGAGCCCTCCCACTGTCCCTCTCCAGCCCTGATCATGCACCGGTGGGGTCCCTCGGCCTGGCCAGTGCCCTCTTGCAATCCGAGACCCCTCGGGCGATGTCAGGGTGCCGGTTTCAGCCAGATCCTGCAGGCTACTCCCCTCAGAAGGATTCCAGATGCAGGGCTCATGGCTGGCGAGCACTGCTGTGGTGGCATGAACCTCTCCCAATCGGGACTGATTGGGCACAAGCCCGTGGCAGGCACAGTGGGGCCAGGATGAGTGGGAGCGGCAGGTAGGAGCTGCAGGCAGCATTGGACTGCGGGTTTCAGCCCGATGCCCACAGGCCACCCCGAGGGACCCCACGTATGCACGAATTCGTGCACTGGGTCTCTAGTACTACTATAAAAACGGTTGCAGGATCTCTTTTTTCTGTTATACTTTTGATTAAATTCCATATATGCAGCATATATGGAATGTATTGTGTAAGAAATAGAAACAACGCTAAGCTCTCTGTCATCTTCTACAAAGACAATTTCAGTGAGCTTATGGAATTGTCACTGCTGATGGTGTATTTCCAGATGGCATATGCCCACATATTTTTATCTTCTTTGCTCCAGTTTAAAGTGTGCAAATTACATAATGTTAAAAATTTTACTAAAATTGTTAAAGTAGTTTAATCCATGATCAGTGACACCATCTCATGAGCATTCCTGGTGCATGGAAGCATTAGGAACTTCCCAGACTCTCAGATGCTTTAAGCTTTCAGAAGTCCAAGGTAAGAACTAAAGAAAAAAAGAGTGCTATCAGAATATTGTCATAGAATTTTCCATACCATGTGAGCTCTGGTCCAGTGTTCTTCAGAACACCATTCAAGGTTTGATTCCTTTTATTTGTTTATTTACTTTAGTTGTGTGGCAAGGCATATTTGAGCTTGTGAACTCACCTCCCCCCTACCCCCCTCCATGGGATTTTTTTTTCTCACCGTTACTTTTATAGCTTGGGTTGATTTTGTACCATTTGGCTATGCATTCAAATTCTTCACCCACTCTTTATTACAGAAAACATCTCCCTTCTCATGTTCTTAAAATTACAGATGACTCACTAGCACCATGGGAGGAAATATCCTTTTGACAGTGTGACAGTGCACTGACAATAAAATGAGGTATTTTAGAATTGTAGTGAGAATAGATGTTTCTCCATTATGGAAAGTAGAAATTTATCCTTTAAAAATGTCTAATGGACCATATAGAAACAACTTATTCTCTCTTTTTATCAGCTCTTTTTAAAAAGGTGCATAGCCCTAGCCGGTTTGGCTCAGTGGATAGAGTGTCGGCCTACAGACTGAAGGGTTCCAGGTTCGACTCTGGTCAAGGGTACATGCCTGGGTTGTGGTCTCCATCCCCAGTGGGGGACATGCAGGAGGCAGCCAATCAATGATTCTCTCTCCTCATTGATATTTCTATCTCTCTCTCCCCCTCTTCCTTCCTCTCTGAAATCAATAAAAATATATTAAAAAATAATAAAAGAAATTAAAAAGGTGCATACTCCTTTATCAGGCCTGCATGAAGAGTCATGCATGAATTTGCTATTTTATTTTATGCCTGGTCTGTTATTGCTACAGGAATTTTTAGTTATTATATTGGGTAGAGAAAATTATTTACTTTGTTTTTAATTGGGTTTAGGGCATTTTTTTCTTGCAAAAAATAATTTAGTAATCAATCAGAAAAGTAGATAGTAATTAAAAGATTATGATTCCATGACTTATCATATGGACAGTTCCCAATTTACAATTTTTTTGCATATTACTAGCTCCTCTTGAATTACCAGTCACCTAGTATCTCCCTTACATCTAACACAGTATAATAGACTTTCAACTCTTTCTCCTCCCCACCCATAATTTTTTCCTTAAACCCCTTTTTTTGTTACCTCTAAGCCTCTGTCTCAGAAACAATCCCAAGGTGATGATATTGGTAATTAAATAATGGTTAGCCTTTATTGAGTACCTGCTATGTTAGTAAGAGACCATTCAAGTCAAAGTGACCAAAATGCATCAGAAACTAGTTTAAAAAAGAAAGAAAGAAAGAAATATGTAGGTGAATCTGGTTTTAACATTGAAAGATCCAGTACCTACAACATCATCATCAGGATACAGTCCTTTTCCATTTTGGGTTCTATTGTCACCCAAGCTAGCTGCATTGGTAGGCTGGCCCTTCCCACAGGATGGCACAAATAGCCACCAGTAGCACTAAACTAACATCCTGCAGCTTAGTAACTCCAAGAAAAAGAACTGTCTCTTCAAAAGCTCTAACAAAAGCCCTGGAATTGGTTCTAATTAGGTCACATGGCTAAGGGTTTGTGATGGTCTCATTGGCCAGAACGGTGTCACATGTTCACCTGTGTTGCCAAGGGGTGAGTCAGCTCATCAGAAGCCACAAGGGCAGACATGGGGTGGTGGTTTTTCTAAAAAGAAGAGATGAGGCCTATTTAAAAAGGTATGTGAGGCAGGCAAAACTAGAGCTCTGTATTCTATACAAAATGTATCAGGTACATACAGTTCTTATTTAAAACGCATGTCCTTCCAAGATTGCTTTTGTCTGTATTTAAAAATAATGAAACTGAGGTGAAGTAATTTCCTAAGATCACAAAGATATTAAGTGAGAGAGATTAGATTTAAACCTGATCTCTCAGCTTCCATAGGCCATTGCCATGCCACTTTGGGTCTGCACTTGTAGTAACGATACAGTGGAAAAGATAAGCCAGTGATAGAATCTGAATAAGCCCGTTACTGCTTTTCCTGACCCTCTACCCATGCCACTTTGCTAGCCGTAGTCCTTTTCTCCCAGGCTGGCAGTATTTCCCAACGCTGACTTGTCCCTCACTATTTTTCCTCCATCAGGAGCATCCCCTGCCTTTGTAAAAACTAAAATCTTAGAGACTCATTGGGTCTGCATCGGCTTTTATTTTTATTTTATTTTTTTAAAATATATTTTATTGATTTTTTACAGAGAGGAAGGGAGAGGGATAGAGAATTAGAAACACTGATGAGAGAGAAACATCAATCAGCTGCCTCCTGCACACCCCCCTAATGGGGATGTGCCCGCAACCAAGGTACATGCCCTTGACCAGAATCGAACCTGGGACCCTTGAACCCGCAGGCTGATGCTCTATCCACTGAGCCAAACCGGTTAGGGCATCGGCTTTTAAAATAAGTAGATACTTTCATTTCCCACCAGATTCTAGTTGTCTGATAAGCACCTTATTTTTCAAAGAGGACAGATTCGGGACACTTCAATTGTGTGCCGCTGTAAAGAAATGGCATTCAAATTGGGATCTGAAGTACAGAAAAGAGAAGAGGAAGAAGCATCTTCTAGAGAAAGAACAGTCTATCAGAGGATGTGTAACGGAGGTGGACTGTACTAAGAAGAGAATAGGATGAGGTTGGGATGTGGGCCTGGGGCCAGGGAAAAGGCCCCTTTTAGTACATCGGAAAGAGTTTGAAGTTTAAGGGCAAAATGAATTATCAGAAAGCTTTGGGTAGAGGAGTAACATGGTCCACTTTACATTTTTAATATATTTTTATTGATTTCAGAGAGAAAGGGAGAGGGAGAAAGAGATAGAAACATCAATGATGAGAGAGAATCATTGATTGGCTGCTGCCTGCACTCCCCACTCTGCGAATTGAGCCCGCAACCCAGGCATATGCTCTGACCGGGAATCAAACCATGACCTCCTGGTTCATAGGTTGACACTCAACTACTGAGCCAGGCCAGCCGGGCTCAAACAATATTATTATAAGTTCTTACATTGACAGCCTAGAGCTGGGGAAGGTGCATATATCGACACTCCACCACTGAGCCACACCAGCTGGGCCACTTTACATTTTAAAAGATCAATTAGGAGTCCTCTGGACACTTGGTCTAGATTTTTGACAATGAAGATGGAGAATAATGGGTAGGATCAGAATCTATTTTGGAGGTGTAACATTTAAGTATCAGAGGGAACAAGCTAATGGCATTGTTTCCTAAATATGGAATTTGGGAGGAAAGTTATTGAACCAAAAAGTTCCAATGTGAAAAGTGGCACTGCTTTCAGAAACATGTGTCCATATGTGTATATACTTGAAAGCCAGACAGACACACACTTTGAATCTTTTAATCCTTATCATTTTATGGTAGTTTAGAACTTAAGGGCATTCACAAGTTGTATTTCATTCATACTCAAAAGAAGTCTGAGGTTAGTACTACTGTAATTCTCTCCATTCAGATGTAGACGTTGACATAAAGTTCTCACACAAGTCTGCACTGAAACTGGGCCTCAACTTGTTTTTTTTCCAGTCAATGAAAAGTTAACTGCACAAGTCAAAGTATACCACACTCACAGTATGGGATAAGATACAGAGCTAAGAAATGTTTGATCCCCAGATTTTATCATTTCACCTGTGGTTATAGTTTTTCTCTCTGTGATAGAGGCAGAGGTGTCCCCACCCCTGGCTGATGAGAGCCCAGCTGGCACCTCCGATGGGTCATCTCCTGCACTGGCTGTCCCCCCCGCACCCCCTTTTCCCCCAGCTACAGGCCAAGGACAGCAATTTTACAGACTTCTCTACATACAAATTCTTCTCCTTTGCAGGAGCTTACAGCAAAGAAAAAAATTGTCTGTGAAGCATTGAGCTCAGAGATATGTTTTGTTGACTCATGCAATATTGTTTAAAATTTTGAATTAGTTTCAGAGATGTATGAATCTGGAGATTATACACATGTCTATGCCTACACACACACACACACACACACACACACACACACAGACTCATGCATGTTTAGGATTTCTGATTTGCATACCAAAAATTGGCACACACCCCTTGCTACCCAGCCTCCATGAACACTGTGATTGTAATTGCTGGCTTAAATGTCACACGTGTAATTAGGTAAAGGTTGTGTATTAAAGCTTGGAGGGCCCCAGCAGGCAAGTGCCACAGGTTGTTCTTTAGGTTGATTATCCTTAGACTAAAGGGAAAAGCAGAATGAGACTAGGGAAGAAACAAAGTTATTTTAATATTGATGCTCACTTCAGGGTCAGGTGGAGAACGTGTGAGAAAGCTTCCCATCCCTCTGTGAGCCAGGCAAGGAGAGAAATCTTGGCCTGAATCCACAGGTTATAACAAATAGGCAGGGAAGTAGGTGAGACCATTGAGAGTGCCCCCAGGAAGGAAAACAGAATTAGATGCCATGGAATTTCCTCAGGATGAGAAATGGCCCCAGAGATATGCAATAATAAGAATCTCTTGACTTCTCCATGCAGTTCTCTACACCTAAATCTCTGAAGCATCTCTCCTCCTGCCAGGACTCATTCTATCCCTCCCTGCTAGAACCTCTTCTTAAGCCATCAGCCTGGAGCTGGGAAAAGTTTGATCCCACTTCTGGCAGAAGATAGAGCAAGGGAATTCTCCTAGTGCCAATGCCAGAGCATCATCAAGGGAAGAGAGGTGTACCTTGCAGCCCAACCTAGTACTCTGTAGTGGGAAAATAAAGTTCTAAACAATTGACTTCCAAACACATTTTTGGAACACAATGTATGTTAAAAGTTGAAAATTGCTTGTTTTAAATTTTGAAGCTGAGGCATAAATTTAATAACCAATAGTGTATTCTGCATTTTTTATTGTTCATGATCATTGCTAAGCTTTCTCTGTTACTTATAGCTTTTGCTAATTAATCCATGTGTACAACATAATCATTGATAATTTGAGCAATTTAAAAGATCACTAGTTAACCAAAACAGATTCACAGCCCTGCTATTGCAGAATCACCTGAGTCATTATTATTATTTTTTTGTTAATCCTCACCCAAGGATATTTTCCCATTGATTCTTAGAGTGGAAGGGAGGGGGAGAAACAGAGAGAGAGACACATTGATTGGTTGCCTCCCGCACGTGACCCGACCAGGACCTGCAACTAAGGCACATGCCCTTTACTGGATCCAGGACCTGCAGGGATCCAGGAACCTTCCACTGAGCCAAAACAGCTAGGGCCTGAGTGTTGTTGTTTTAAAATTCAGAATACTAGGCATGAGTATTGAAATCACAACACCTTTATAAGCTAAATATTCTTATTCACATTTTTCAAAACAGGCAAGTGAGTCACAGGAAAGTCAAGTAAGTTGATTAGAATCTCACTGCTGGAAGGCACCAGAGCCAGATTTTGACCCTGGCACCCAACTCCATTGTCTGCACTTTTAAAAACTACATAAGTTCCAACGAATCCTACTTATATTTTTCTAATGTTTCCTTACAGATTATTAAGCTGCTGATGACTGATTTGACTGGGAGTGTTTACCTATCTTTCTTGGTTTGTCTTTAAAGTCAGAAATGATATTTTACTTGGCAGTCTTGCTGAAGAGAGTTGGACCTCGCAGAACAATGAATGGTTTACGTCTAGGTCTGTGCTGCCCAACAGAGTAGACATTAGCCACGTGTGATTATTGTACGGAAAGTGTGGCAAGTCGACTTTGAAAACAGGATTGTATGAAAAAGGATGTAAAATATCTCAATAGTTTAAATATTGATTTCATTCCTAAATGGTAATATATTGGAAATACTGGATTAAAGAAAGCATTTATTGCCCTGGCCGATTTGGCTCAGGGGATAGAGCACCGGCCTGTGCATTGAAGGGTCCCAGATTCTATTCTGGTCAAGGGCACATGCCTGGGTTTCGGGCTCGATCCCCAGTAGGGGGCATGCAAGAGGCAGCTGATCAATGATTCTCTCTCATCATCATTGATGTTTATATATCTCTCTCCCTCTCCCTTCCTCTCTGAAATCAATAAAAAATATATTTTTAAAAAAGAAAGCATTATTAAGTGGAATTTCATCGGCTTTTTACTTTTTTAAAACATGGCTACTAGAATATTTAAAGTCACATATGTGGCTCAGATTTGTAGTTCACATAATGTTTCTATTGGGCAGCTCTAGTCTATGAAAACCTTCACTTATCCTTTTGGACTTTCTTCTATTAGTAGAGACAGTTGAACATTCACTAGTTTATGAGCTTCTTGAGGTAATGACGTATGTATCTTTGCTTCCTCTATAAGCCATAACACAGAGCTTTGCAAGTATTGTGCTAAACAAAATACATTTTTTTTACAATGAAATTAGTTAAATTAAAAGTTGAACCTAAAACTAGTTTCATGCTACTTTCCAGGTGTCTGCAATGCTCATACTTATTAATAGCTTATTATACAGGGACTCAATAAATGTTACTTTAGTAACTATACATGAAGAGATAAGTGGAAAAACTTGACAAATATCTAATACTAGAAGCCCGGTGCATGGATTTGTGCACTGGTGGGGTCCCTCAGCCTGGCCTGCGGGGATTGGGCTGAAACCAGCTCTCCAACATCCCCCAAGGGGTCCTGGATTGCGAGAGGGCACAGGCCACGCCAAGGGACCCCACCAATGCACTATCAGGCCAGGGAGGGACCACGGGAGGGCTCCAGGGCATGTCCGGCTGTCTCACTCAGTCCCAATCAGCTGGACCCCAGCAGGAAGCTAACCTATCGGTCGGAGCATCTACCCCCTGGTGGTCAGTGTGCATCATTGCGACCAGTCAAATGGTTGAACAGTTGGACATTTAGCATATTAGGCTTTTATTATATAGGCTATAAACAGTTATGTTACTACAAATATATCTTTAAAGTGGTATTTTATATATAGAATCTTATTTTTCTAATTCAATCAAACTGCTATATTTTGAAATTTGTTTTCAAGCACAAAATTTTTCACGTTAAACTGATTTCATGAATTCCCTACAGCCTTGGGCTATAAAGAGAAGCCTGTTTCAAGCTAGATGCTATTGGATCAGCCTTTTCTCTTCCACCACCAATTTTGAACTTTTCATTTTGTATTGATGTGACTTCAGGCAAAATAATGTATCTTGAGTTGTTTTAACTAAATTTTTATAGGACTAATTTATTTATTTATGATGTCAAGGCTTGGGCGGGGCGGGCTCAACAGGGCGGGCGGGCGGAGGGAGCGGTTATGGCCCCTCTCAGTCCCGTTCCCAGAGGCTCTGCTTCTCAGAACCCCCGGAACCGCTGCAAACCTCGGAGGGAAAGCTGCCTTCCAACTGATGCCAGACACTCCCGCTTCTCCCGTTTGGGTCCGAGTCCCCAGCGATTCGCCCGTATCTGGAGCTCAGAGTCTGAGACTCCCCCCTGACCGAAAACGACAACCGCGCTCTCAGCCACCAGCCCGCTTTGCGCGCGCACCTCCGCACCTGAGTTTTTTCCACACTGCGCCTCCTCTGAGCCTCGGTGTGCTGTTATTTTTCCTTCTAGTTGAAGAGTCTCTCCTCAGCCAGCCTTCCTGTGGTTCTGGGTGATGTCCGTTCCGTCTTTTAGTTGTATTTTTGAAGTGGTTGTTTGCGGCAGCAGTCTGCGGTGTTTACCTATGCCGCCATCTTGGTCTCCTATAGGACTAATTTAGATTTAAAGGATGTCAAGATACTTCACTGTAATAAGCCATCCAATACATTGTGTAAGAAAAAGTTAACACTGAGCTATATGTTTAGAAATGGTTAAGATGGTAAATTTTATGTTATGTAGTTTTCCACAATAAAAATTTGAGGGGAAAGTGTAAAACATCACACTCAATTGAACAGTTGGTAAATCTTGATTTGCTTAAACTTATATAATTCAGGTTGGGGCAAAAGTAGCTTTACAGTTATTCATATGGGAAATAGCACAATACTTAATAAGTAATAACACAAGAATAAACTGTTTTGAGTACTCACAACTGTAAACCTACTTTTGTCCCACCCTGTACTTGTTTATACAATTTGAGGTACATAATATCTTGGCTAGTCTTTGAATTCTTCCCATTTCGAGCCTTTTCTTATTTGTTAAATGGGGAGGGCAATTACCTATCTATATGTTTGAAAATTCTAGATTTACTTTACTTGTAAATAAAGTGTTCCCTTATGACTCTATTCTCCCTTCAATACTATTAATACCATTATTTGAAGAACCATGTATCTAAGTCCCATTAATTCTTAAAACTTGTAAATGAAATATTTAGCTTCTTGGCTATGCAAACAACTATAAGGATGATAGATACAGAGATGAGGAAATAGAAATCAAATCAGTTGCAAACAGTAAATTTGCAGTTCTAAATGGAACTTACTGATATAAAAATGGTAACACATTTAAGATTCTATATATTGGGTTGCTCTATAAGTCTGCTTTATTGGAAGGCTATTTAAAATAAACCCATAAACCCTTTAAAGCGACATTTATGAAGTTTTTTGGTAAGTATATATGTTTCAACCTGAGAAAAGCAGAGGAGTCCTAGCAAGGATGCCTTGGCCATCTCTATGAATTGTGAACAATTAAAAAAGAATAAACATTATTGTACAGTAAACTTCATTATCATTATAAATTCAAATTGCAAGCACTTACACAATGTACATATATTTCTTGTAAATACTAGTATTGTTAAAAATAATTATCTTCCCCACATTTGAATTTTATAAACAAACTAGAGGCCTGATGCACAAAATTCATGCACTTGGAGGGGGGTCCCTCAGCTTGGATTGCGAGAGGGTGCAGGCCAGGCTGAGGGACCACACCAGCACACGATTGGGGCTGGTGAGGGACATGGGAGGTTGGCCAGCCAGAAAGGGACCATGGCAGGGCTCCAGGGCATGTCCGGTCTGTCTCACTCAGACCCCAGCAGCAAGCTAACCTACTGGTCAGAGTGTCTGTCCCCTGGTGGTCAGTGCACGTCATAGCGAGCAGTTGAGTGGCCTTAGCATACCATTAGCATATTACGCTTTGATTGGTTGAACAGCAGACCAGCTGACCAGACACTTAGCATATTTGGCTTTTATTATATAGGATAAAGGGAATACAACCTAAAATCAGTGAAAGTTTCCAACTAAGGCTGGAACAATTGAGAATTATGTCTCTTTGCGTTTAACTTTTGTGACAAAGTATGGACTCCTCCATGTGAAAGCACTTTTAGCTTTAGCATTACTTATCAGCATCAGGGGTGCAGTGGACTTCGTTCTATTCACGTTAATGGTTCCAGCCATTTTTACTGCCTTTTGGGTCTCCTCTCTGCTTAGTTTCTGAGTTTTGCTCCTTTTTGTTTTAGTTCTCAAGGCAGAATTTTTCTTTCTCTCCCCTACCCCCTCTTTTGGCCTCTGCAATTCACTGATTGCTTTACCACCCCTTTCACTATCTACTTCCTTCTTCCTTTGGGCTGGAAGGTGCACATAGCCAAAGTCACAGATGACCTCTTATGTGCATGGTCCAGTCTCCTTAGAATGAGCCAGGTGACTTTTTCCCTGTCCACTGAGCTACATTCAGTACCATCATCATCCCTCTTACCTTCAAGCCCATTGTTTAGGCTACCTATGAATTGTAACTTCTTTATTTTGTCTTTGAATCACTAGTATCTATTTCAAAATTAGTTTATAATATTATTTGATGTAAGGAGAATCTTTTTAAAAATATATATATTTTTATTGAATTCAGAGACAAAGAGAGAGAGAGATAGAAATATCAATGATGAGAAAATCATTGATCAACTGCCTCCTACACTCCCCATACCAGGGATTGAGCCTGCAACCCGGGCATGTGCCCTGACCGGGAATCCAACCATGACCTGTTTCATAGGTCGATGCTCAACCACTGAGCCATGCAGGCCGGGCAGGAGATTCTTAGTTTTAAAATATATATGCTAGGTTATATTTTTGTTGGCTCTGCCATTCCTAGCCCCAAATATTTCTGTCAGGTTTTACTTAACATGTCTTTGGAAAAAAGAAACATATGCTGTAAGTTTGCAAGGTGGACCATACTCAGTCCTTTTTGTGTCTTTGTATGCATGTCCTCCTTAGGGCAAAGGCATCTGTATTGCACAAGTCTGTTCACATTTTATGGTGAACTCAGAATGTCATTTAGGGACAGGAGCATTGAATGAATCATAAAAAAAAGGGGGGCTAAGTATTGTAGACATGATGATTGCTCCTCAGTAAGTACAGGTGAAACTCTCCCCTCCTACAGTGGAACTTGGTATATAGTTTTCTTTGTATTCTGAACCAGAGACCTTCAAAGATGAAAAAGAAAATACTAGTAGAGGTTCAAAGTTAAAGTTACAGCAATGCTTCTCAAACTCTCTGTTGTAGAGGTGAGGTCACCATTCTTCTATAAAATTAAGTACTAGAAAATGAAAAAGCAAACCAATGAAATACACCCGCTTTTTATTATTGCATTCATCTGATGAAATTAGTGTGTCACATTGACTTACAAGTTTCTAAACACTCACTGTCACTATGTTGTCCCAGTCCAACAATGACTTGGACCCCAGCATCAGTGGGGAGACTACACTTTCACAGCCCTGATTTCAGGGCATTCCACACATACCAGACAGGAAGTGCTACTTTCAAACAGAAACTCAGTGAACGTTTTGGAATGATTGCTTTACTTGAATTTAGAGGGGAAAAAGAAATGAGAAATCTATCAATGAATGACCTGAAGACTAAATGAAGCATGTAAACACTTATCAAAGATTCTTAGTAGAAAGTAAACATAGTAAATGCTTGCTATGTCATAATGTGATTGAAGGCAAAACCCACAACTTTTAAAGAATTGGTGAATTTTAATTAAAAAGGTATGAAGTTCTCTTCCTATGAAATATTCTTCACTGAGAAAATGGCTTCCCCCACCCCCAACTCGGTCTGATTGTAAGTAAACATCTTAAGAAACACTGAGTCAGAATCTTTCCTATGCTATTGTAGGTTGCTGCTTTTTTTTTTCCCCCTGCACACTGCTAATTGCTTTTGATACCTAATTTTTGGAATGCAGTTTCTTTCACATTTATGGATTCCAGGTTCTACAGAGGCTTTGAGCTACACCTCTGTGCTAAGAAAGCACTACAGGAGATAGGCAGTCAATTGGGATTAGAATTCAATGTGTCAGCTATTTCAGAAATCCCAGTACAGAATTTAGCACTCCTGGTCAACAGATACTCTCCAGGGAACGTGGCCTCCAAAAATCAATTATTGGGTTATAACCATCTAACCCAAGATTGGGTTTGATGGTGGTTGTTTTTATTTCCTATTACCAATAGAGTTATATTCATTTTATAAGCATAAATGATAAAAAAGTTATTTTTTAAAATATTAGTTTTGTTGAATGATTTTTTTAAAAATATATTTTATTGATTTTCCACAGAGAGGAAGGGAGAGAGATAGAGAGTCAGAAACATCAATGAGAGAGAAACATCGACCAGCTGCCTCCTGCACATCTCCCACTGGAGATGTGCCCGCAACCCAGGTACATGCCCCTGACCGGAATCGAACCTGGGACCTTTCAGTCCGCAGGCCGACGCTCTATCCACTGAGCCAAACTGGTTTCGGCTTTGTTGAATGATTTTGCATTCTACAGAGTTACTTTTCAAGATATTTGAATTGGAAAAGCTGAAATCGCTATAAAGGAATGTAGTGTCTTAAGATTTTCAGAATAAAATGAAATATCCACCCATTTAAGACATTCATTTAACTCAGATGTTTAAAATATTAAGAAAATAAATAAATTCCCTTGGCAAATGTCTTGTGTGATGAAATTGCATGGAAGTATTGGGTGAAAGGTAAGTGATGCCTTTGGATGCCCTCCCTGTTAAGAAGAAATCCAGGGGCAGATTGTCTTCATGCTGCACATCAAAAGTTGTAACATTGGAAGATTCATTGTGACAGATAATAGAAAGCAGACAATAGAGTTTAAATGGTTTATACTTTTATACTTCTATGTTGTGTTCCTATCTTACAGACTTTTATAGTATTGAATAAAGGGAAGGCCATCTTCCGGTTCAGTGCCACCTCTGCCCTGTACATTTTAACTCCCTTCAATCCTCTTAGGAAAATAGCTATTAAGATTTTGGTACATTCATATCCTTTTCAAGTAATCAATATTAACTATTTGTACATAATCTATAAGTGCTTTGTAGCTAAATATAAAATTAAGTTGGGACACATATATATTTTATGGCTTTTGTCACTCTAATTTTATATCTACTTTTGTCATATAAGCCTTATTCTTTTTTTATAAGCTTTATTCTTGGAGTGTATTAGTCACATAGATGTCACTGAAACTTACAGTTTTAACATTATATATCTACATATATCTTTCTAATAATACTTGTATGTGTTAAGTCCTACAAATCTAGTGTAAGATAGCTATACTACTCTTTACTACATTTGTACACAGTTTGTAATGACCAGGGATATGCAGCAAAGAATGATATAACAAGGAAATCTAATTCCATAGCCAAGTTTAGACATATCTATAATAAAGAGCAGTTTTGTTTACCTTAAAATAAACCTTTAAGCATATTTTCTATGAAAGATGGTCAGAGGGCTTGACTAATACTTAGTTAATTATTGAACTTTCCTAATGAATTCTGTGAAGGAATTACAGTAGTATTGGCTGAATTTCCAATTTAAGTCATTAAATTATTACTACCAAGCAAAACTGATTGCTTAGTAAAGACTACAGAAGTTAATGAAAGAAGCTTAGATTATATTTCCAAATGGTCTTTAGGAATGTGGCAATGTGGTTCCCATGGTGTTAAAGAAAAAGAAGGACTTTGCAAATAACTTCATCTGTTCATATTCATTGGCAAAAACTTAATTTTTGATTATGTCTCATTCGATGGCTTTGGCAATAAGAAAAATAGAAATACTTGTATAATGATCATAAACTCATACAACCTGGTCCTTTAAAAAATTATAAAACTTAAAAGACCATTCTATTTTTAACTGATAACAAGAAAATCCTCAGTGATATAAATATGTTATTATTAAAATGAAAAGATTTGAAATATTAAAATCATATTTCAGCATTTTTACGGGTATGGTTTCCATATCCTAGTTTTTGTTTCTAGTGCCATCATGTGGTCATTTGATGAAAACTTTCTTTTTCTTATGGAAAATTTTTGTTTTGGCAATAAACTGTAGTAGAGAGCATATTGAATATGAAGGCAGAAAATTTGTGTTCTAGTCCTCGGCTGAGTTATCTAATTTCTCTATGTTTTAGGCCTTATTTGCCTGATGTCTAAAATAGAGCGATTACAATATTTGTTTTTCCTAGGTTCCTTTTAGTCATTTGTTTTAGCTAATACTTATCATATCACACACATTAACTCATTTAATCTGCACCTCAAACTGAGACTGAGTGACTTGCCCAAGACCACTTTTAGACTAAATTTTAATTATATTCACATCATGTTAAGTCCTGGCCTTCAAGAATATTCACTTTTAATCATATCCATGGCTACTATAGTTAATTAAGTCAAAACAGAGCAACCCAACACCTGGCACCATGCTGTACTTTGTACATAAATTTTTTAAATATATTTTTTATTGATTTTTTACAGAGAGGAGGAGAGAGGGATAGAGAGTTAGAAACATCAATGAGAGAGAAACATCAATCAGCTGCCTCCTGCACACCCCCTACTGGGGATGTGCCCGCAACCAAGGTACATGCCCTTGACCGGAATCGAACCTGGGACCTTTCAGTCGACAGGCCGACACTCTATCCACTGAGCCAAACCAGTTAGGGCTGTACATAAATTTTTAAATGTGTTGAACTATATTAAGTAATATTTGTTTCAGAAATTACAATATTGCAGATATGTGCCCTCTTCAACAACTTACTATTTTTATCACCTGAAACAGTTTAAGTCAGTCTCTCTGCTCAAAAACTGTATGACTCCAGATTGCACATAGCTTTCCCTTTAAAGTTTTCTAGGGGGTAAATATGTTGATTTAGTAATAGTAGCAAAAGCAACACTTTGTCCTTATATAAAGCTTTCTTGTACATTATCTCATTTAATATATATCGCTACTCTGTGAGGGTGATATTATTGCTACATTTTACCAATGACAAAACTGAAATTTAAAGAGATTAGATAACTTGTTCATGGTGTATTTTTCATGATTCCTGGCTAAAATTCAGTTTAAGCTTTTCAATGTTAGTTTTATATAATACATAGATTTGGATTTTTGTGTGTGTGTTCCTTAACAATAACCCACATTATTCAGCATGCTAATTATGTGCACTATTTTGACCAACTGTGTGTTTATGACCATGAGTAACCCTCCTGAATGGACAAAGAATGTAGAGTAAGTTCAACTTATATTTTAAACCACCTACTATGTGACTATATATGTATGTTAGGTAGAGAGATATAAATATATACATTTAGACATATCAATATACATATATAGTTAGGATTTTGAAACTATATCTTAATGTACCTTCTAAATAAACCCAAAGAGCATAATTACTAAAGGCATTTCTAGGCACAATTACAAAGCAGGAAGACCATACCCATTGACCCGTAGGCCTGCTAGGGTTGGGTCTAATATCTCTCCTTCACGTGTACTTGGTGGATACCAGGAGCCCATCATTCTTGGACACATCACTTTTCCTTTAGGATCTACAGTGGTCAAAGCAAGTGTGGTGAAAACAATTGCAAAAAAGAGCCAGTATAGTAGGACTTGGTCCCAGGTAAATTTCAGATGAATTCAGTGAGTTACAAATTTACAGGGGCGGGTTACACATGCCATCAGAAGACATTGTTGAGTCTCACAAGTTTTCCCTTCCATCAGGCACATCCTATTCAGGTCAGGCCTGTATCAGTTTCACCAAAAAAATTGCAGAAAAAATATCCCAACAGTTGGGATTTTAAAACTTGAAAATTCCATAGACTACGGACTTAACTAACTGAGGTGAAAGAATAGCATTTTCAGAAAACAGAAACATTACTAACTACATTTGTGGGCTCTGTTCTGGAATACATTTGAGAGCAGAGGGTCCAGATCTGTGATAGGTGCTCATTCTGCCCATGTTGTGACCACTATTACTCCATGGCTGTTGACCCTTAAAACAACAGCCCAGAACTATTCCCAAGATCTTCTTCAGTTCTAGACAGCTCCAGATGGGAGCCAATCAGAAAAGGGACAAGATTATGAAGGAAAAACTATATACAAAGAATACCTAAAGTATTGACATTGACTTGTGAGGCCCACAGGTCTTTAGTCATCCTAGTTTTTGTGATTTTATTCTTCAACTTCTGAGTAAAAGATTTAAACCTTGGAAACATCCAAGTTTCTGAGTTAGCCTCATATTTCATTCTAAATTTTGACTCTAGAATTATCTACTTTGTTGTTAACAAAATTCTTTTTGCAAGTAAGTTAACCTGTCTTATCTTATGGAAAGAGAGAAATAAAGACTTGCTAATTTGTCAATGTTTTTCATTCATAAAACATGATGGAAATTGAGTTTTTTACTTTCGGAAAGAAAATCATTTTATGCTTCTGCAATATTATGGATTGGCCACCCCATCACATGAATGTACTAGATAATTCTCAGGGGGCTTTATTTATTAATGTCAATACTAAGACATTTCAGACAGCACCTAGCTGGGCTTTATACAACATGTATTTCTCACTCTGCTCTCAGGACACGCTTCATGTGTTAGGGAATTGAATTTAAATTAAGGGCTATGTTTCATTTCCATGAAAATAATATCAACCTGCTTAGATTCCTTTTATAATAATTCATCTATTCCACTGACATGGTGATAAGAAATTGACTTATTATGAAAAATATATTACTTTATCAATTCTTTCTGGATACTTATCTCCAGGTACACCTTCACTGGAATATATACTTTTGAATCACTTATAAAAATTATTGCCAGGGGCTTCTGTTTAGAGGATTTCACTTTCCTTCGGGACCCATGGAACTGGCTCGACTTTACAGTCATTACATTTGCGTAAGTGCCTTTTTTGAAACTTCAAAAGAGTGTGGTTTGGCTTTCTATGAGTGTTTATGCTTTGAAAGAATAAGCTTGTTGTAACTGTAGAATATTTTGGTGTGATTTATACATTTAAGCTTTGGATTTTAATTTAGTATAACAGAGGTCAAACTGACATTTCACTTTGGCATATAAAGTCTTTGCATTGGTTGAAATTACAATTTTCACATGTAATAAACATCTAGCAAATTTCAACACATGCTGCTTTTTCAACACACACATGTACACACTAATAAGAAAGCAAAAGTTTATTCATTTTACATCGGTGAAAATGACTTTTAAAAAATACAGGCACAAACAACTCTGCTGGCTGCACCAATTTTCATTGACCTTACCCATTGACTTTTCCATCTTCTATTAGTTTGGTAAAATAATCTATACTAATAATAGAGGAATATGAAAATTGTCCTGGACGCCATCATGTAACGACCAATCAGGACGGGGGTGGGGCCAAGGCGGAGAGCTCTCAGCATGCCTGCGCCAGGGGTCCAAAGGGCACGGAGAGGAAGGGAGAGTAGATAGGCAGTTAGGGGGATCAAGTCAGGAGGGGACAGAAGATAGGCAGTTAGGGGGATCAGGCCAGGAGGGGAGGGCAGTTAGGGGGATCAGGCTGGCAGGAGGGAGCAGTTAGGCAGTTAGGGTGATCAGGCCAGGAGGGGAAAGCAGTTAGGGCCATCAGACCGGCAGGGGAGCAGTTAGGGTCATCAGGCAGGCAGGCAGGTGAGTGGTTAGGAGCCAGTGGTTCCAGATTGCAAGAAGGATCCCATATAGGAGAAGGTGCAGGCCAGGCTGAGGGACCCCTTGCCCCGCCCCCATGCATAAATTTTGTGCACCGGGCTTCTAGTAGAAAATAAACATCTATTAGCATCAAAACATTCCAAATCAAACTAAGGGGGGGGGAGAATAAGGTATTTAATATATTAAATTTTTATTTCATCAACAAATAATTTTAAGTCTTAGAAATGGACATACTCTCTCTGCCACTTCCTACTTCTAAACTGATTTCTTTTCTTTCTTATTTCCCTTTATGATTTTTGTCATCTCTCTCTTCACCCTCAACATAAATCTTTTATCCTTACCTCCCTCCCAGATACACTCAGTATGTGCACAATATCTGCATCCCTGTCTACCCCCCCCACACACACCTTTTTGTTCAAGTGGTAAATTTCCCCAAGAGAGAAGAAACTCAGAAAAGTAATAGAAGGTCATACAGGAGCAGGTGAAATTAGAATGTGGAGGAAAGTGGACCTGTACCACTTGCCCTCATCATTCTTTCTGGAGCGAACTTTTTAGCCTTTACAGGTATAGATAGATGGTAAATGGGAAGAGAAGCAGAGCTGATATTCTCAGGGCTCCAAACACTGCCTCTCTTGTCTTCATTCCACATCTAATCAGGAAGAGCCAATTCTTTGCCATTCCCTCTGGCCATGATTTAAAAGAAGGCATGATGAGACTACTGTTTTTTAGAACAAAATAGCAGCAATGGCAGGAGCATCATTGGGCCCCATAAAATATTGTCCTTAATTTACCTTTCACTTAAAGGTTACACTAGAAAAACTTTGTCATGTACAGCTAGTCAGGCAATCTGCCTTTTCATGCATAAATTTCACTTGCATGATTGTATGCATTTTTTTCTAACTGCAACCTTGAAACTATAATTAAGCTTTTTTTTAACTTAAATATCCTAAGTTACTCATGATGTTTATTGCATTTGCTTTTCAAAATGGCAACAGGATTGTGTACTTTATGAAGTTTACATCTAGTTGGTGGCCTTAAATTATGTGAATAAAGAAACCCATAGCAATAGCCTCTAATATTTAAATTGCTATTGACACAATTATCATTCAAAATCACCAAGAATGTCTTCATAAGAGACCCAAGCAAATATATAAAATCCTGCTTAAATTTTGAATAACTCTGATTTAATTCTACAGGTATGTAACAGAATTTGTAAGCCTAGGCAATTTTTCAGCTCTTCCAATTTTCAGAGTCTTGAGAGCTTTGAAAACTATTTCTGTAATCCCAGGTAAGAAGTGGTTAGTGTAAAGTGTAAGGCTCCTTGTACCTACAGCTCTTTCTTTGTATCCTGTCATTGTGTTTGTGTGTGACTCCCTACTACAGATATGTGACAGAGTTTGTGGACCTGGGCAATGTCTCAGCGTTGAGAACATTCAGAGTTCTCCGAGCACTGAAAACAATTTCAGTCATTCCAGGTGAGAGCTGGGTTAAAAGACAACATGTGTTTTTCAGCAACAGCTTCTTTACTTGATATGCAGCATTACAGAAAATCAGAACCATGAAAATCAAAATCATAGTAATCATAATAGGGTGTTTTAAAGAAAAGTATTCTTATTATTGGGACAAAGGTTTTTATGGTCTCACATTTTTTTATTGATTTTTTGTTTTAGAGAGGAAGGGAGAGGGATAGAGAGATAGAAACATCTATTTGCTACTTCCTGCACAACCCCTTGTCGGGGGGCGAGCCCAAACCCAGGCATGTGCCCTGACCAGGAATGAAATCAGTGACCTCTGGGCTCACGGGTCAATACTCAACCACTGAGCCACACCAGTTGGGCTGGTCTCACATTTTTTATCAGCCTTGGAGTTTAACAATTTCTTGCCTGAGACACTGTAATATAGAGTCTGTATGATTTGCACTTAGAGATGTCAATTTTTCTCTATATCAATTGTAAGGATTTGGTCCTTATTGAATGTACCGATCTGTAATTTCTTATTTATTGTAGTCATTGATATCTATGCCAATACAATGTAATCTTAATATTGTTTAAAAAGACCAGGGAAGCCTGGACAGTGTTGCTCAGTAATTGAGCATCAGTTTATGAACCAGGAGGTCACGGTTCCATTCTCTGTCAGGGCACATGCCTGGGTTGTGAGTTCACTCTCCAGGGAGGGGCATGCAGAAGGCAGCCGATCAATGATTCTCTCTCATCATTGATGTTTCTATCTCTCTATCCCTCTTCCTTTCTCTCTGAAATCAATAAAAATATATATATTTTTTAAAAGTCAAGGGAATAAGATAATACAGACTAGCATGAGTCTGCATGGAAAATGTATTATCTTAAGGTGTATTTATACTCCAAACCACCCCCAGTTTTACATCAAAATCTTTGTTACTTATAAGTAGGAATTCAAAAATACTTATTCAGGTAATTTGGTATAAAATTATGGGGCAAGTTTCATTAGCAAAAAGAGAAATACAAGAACCTTTCCCAATATAGGCTTTATGAAGACCATGAATCTTCCCTTATTTTCTCTCCAATATATTGGAACATGGATCTTCATTTCATTGTTTATTTCTGGAGGTCATCTCCATAAGCACCAGCCTACCATCAAGTGTTGCTTTTCCACTAGCATTGGCATCATTTTCAAACTTGTGCATGGAATCTATGTTTTCAAGAAAATTGTAAGGCTTTTATTTTTTCAGACCTTGTAAGTCTTCATGGTAATGGCCTCCTTTCGTTCTTTCAGGCCTGAAGACCATCGTGGGGGCCCTGATCCAGTCTGTGAAGAAGCTCTCAGACGTCATGATCCTGACGGTGTTCTGTCTGAGCGTGTTTGCGCTGATCGGGCTGCAGCTCTTCATGGGCAACCTGCGGAATAAATGTGTACAATGGCCTCCCACCAATTCTTCCCTGGAGGAGCATAGTATAGAGAAGAATATAACTGTGAATTACAATGGCACACTTGTAAATGAAACTGTCATTGAGTTTGACTGGAAATCATATGTTCAAGATTCAAGTAAGAATTACTATTATGTAGATTTATTTTTCATTGTTGATCTGCCTTCCATTTAGGCATAGATATATATTTTTTTAAATGGTTGCATCACGGTTTGTAATCTCTTAATCACCATATCAATGTTTTGCACATACATTTAATTAATTTATTCATAACTATTCTAATTTTGACTCCCAAATGGCATTTTCTGTTGTATCATCATAAGGGATGCTGAAGAATTCAGTTAGAAATTTTCCTAGGATCTTTGGTTGCTGTACATTCTCCTTGTGCTGATTGAGACAATTAAATAACATAAGAATTTCTAAAGCCCTTTTGAACTGTCAAGTACTATCCAAATGTAACCCATAAAACGTTAATTACAGAATGCCTTTTATGTACTAGAAACTGTACAGGATGCTGGGAAATTAATGGTGATTACACATGGCTTCAGGGTGCTTATGTTTTAGTAGGTTATTTTTATTGTCATTTTATGGAAATCAAGTGAGACCTAAAGGCAAACATTACTCTTATACTATATTTGTAGAATAAGAATTAAAAGTAGTATCACATCAAGTAGAAGGGAATTGGAGTCCATTTAAATTTAAAAAAGAGTAATAAAAATGTTAAATGAATCAGTGGATTTATGGGAATTCAGTTTATTTTTATTTCAAGAGTTCAGACAAAATAGTCAAATGTTTAAATAGTCTACTTTAAAGGATGGAAAAATAATTGGCCTAATATTCTTTCACTTTTAAAAGTGACAAGAAAGTAAGTCAAATTTTCTCTTTTATTTAATTTTAGTATCTGCCAGTAGCAATATTTCAAAGGCAGAGAGAGTTAGAACATGATTCATGGGTAACAGGAATGTTCTTTTAGAGAAAAATATTAAATATATGAAACTTTATCTTTAGATGTACTTATCTTAAATTTAGTTATATCTTTATTATTTTAAGGTGATGCTTAGGGAAAATTTTTAGTATTTTAAGGTGATATTTAGGGAAAAATCAAAGAAGGGAAGAAACATTAATGACTGTTTTATAAAAGGTTACTGGTGGTTTGATAATTCTTTTTTTAATATATTTTATTGATTTTTTACAGAGAGGAACTGAGAGGGTTAGAGAGTTAGAAACATCGATGAGAGAGAAACATCGATCAGCTGCCTCCTGCACACTCCCCACTGGGGATGTGCCCGCAACCAAGGTACATGCCCTTGACCAGAATC
>NW_005353838.1:659502-681042 GCF_000412655.1 Myotis brandtii | reverse complement strand
GGCCCTGCTCTGTGCATGACAGGGGGGAGCTCCCCAACCCCCTGATTGGCCCTGCTTTGTGCGTGACAGGGGGTGGCACCGCAACCTCCCCATGGACCCTGCCTTGAGTGTGACAGGGGGCGGTGCCCCAACCCCCCAATTGGCCCTACCCTGAGTGTGACAGGGGGTGGCATCGCAACCTCCCGATCCGCCCTGCTCTGTGCCATGACAGGGGGCAACGCCCCAACTCCTCAATCAGCCCTGCTCTGAGCCCAACCAGGGGCTGCACTTAGGGATTGGGCCTGCCCTCTGCCACCCGGGAGCAGGCCTAAGCCAGCAGGTCATTATCTCCTGAGGGGTCCCAGACTGCAAGAGGGCACAGGCCAGGCTGAGGGACCCCTCATCCCCCCCCCGAGTGCACAAATTTTTGTGCACCAGGCCTCTAGTGATAATATAATCTTTAAAAATGAATCATTGTCTTTTTATAGTTGTAGATCTAGAAAATACCTTAGTTACTACAGATGAACTCTTCCATGATATTAATGATTTGCCAACAAATAATTTACAAAGTTTTAAATATCTAGATTAAGAAAATACCTTAAGAGAAATACATGTCAGAGCAGTCCGTGAAATGTCCCTTATTAACTACATATGCCAATAAGTCCACTGATGTCATCAACTCTCTGAAAATTTTTTTAATGTAATAACAAGGAGCTGACTATGAAGATGTCATTTAGGGTATATTTTCTCTAGTGAAATTTATTGGGTGCCATTTTTCATATATTCAAAGTCAAGGATATCTAAGGCCATTTTCAGCTCTAAAATTTGTTTCCTAATAATATTATATTTGTTGAAATATTTTTTAAAGCAAATACAAATATAAACAAAGTAGTTTCTCTTTGAAAGTATTAGAAAATTAAATTTATTAAAATTAAAGATAAATTTCTTCAGATTAAGCATATATATCAGTGAATTTAATTGGGAATAAAACTTCATATAAGTACCTGATATCAAAAATTCATCCAGAAACTACATATTCCTTTTGCTTTGTTTAATTTTAAATAAAAGTTAAAGATTCTATCATAATTGTTCTATGTTCAAAGAAATAAAGATGTTAGAAATGAAAATTAAATTTTGCATTATGTGTTTTGTATCCCTTACAGAACTATGCATAGGATAAATTTCTCTGAAAGTTTAGGATCTAGAAAATATTTCTTCTGAGAAAATCTAAAATTTTTCTTCTGAAAAATTCTTCTTACAAAATGATTATTTAATTTTGTGTTTCTCTTCTTGTTATCCCTTTACTAATTCATTCAGTAAACTTTATTGAAAGACTACTACATTCCAAATACTACAATGTGAAAATAATTAACCATTAGGCTTTCTTTCAAGGAGAAACAATATTTGTAAACAACTAATTACACTATAGGACAATGAGTATAATAATAATTGAAATATATACGTGTTATTGGCAGCATGGTGGGAGTTCTCAATTTGCCAATCTTTAGTGGGAAGGAATTAGAGAATATCAAAGAATAATTCACAGAAGTGACTCTTCAACTGAATAGTGAAAGAATCTAAGGAATTTGCCAGAGACAGAAAACTTTGAGATAATGAAGTATTCACCTATAATAATTATTTAAGCTTTAGTATTTAAGATTATTTTTATTTCATTTGTTTTACATAACTTGACATGACTTATGTATCCTTTACATAAAGACACCTATAAAAAATAAAATAAAAGTCACCTATGATATATTCTGGGAGTTGGTATAATGTAAATTATAATTCATTATTAAACTTTTAAAAATTGTGTTTAAAAATATAGAAAACCAGAAAAGATACAATACCTCTATTTTGAAATATGTGACTATTTGGGGAAGGCAACGGAATCCATTTTATTTTTATCTATTTTTACAGAATGCAAATTTTTACTTTTTATGAGGGTGGTGGCAAAACACTGATACCACTTAAAATATTACGTTAATACCTATAGTTACCACTAATTTTACATTTACCAAGAACAAATGCTTTGTCCTAGTAAGTAATCCCCTTAATGTAATATCTAACATTTGTAGAGAGAAGGGGCAAATACCTGTGTCTTTGAATTATATAGTATATTTTAAATTACTTAATGAACTCTAAAAGTAGGGCCTCATCTTCTTGTTCTCATTTTTCAATGTAATGCAAATGTTCATCTCATGACTTTCTTTTTTCTAAATAGGATATCATTATTTTCTGGAAGGTTTTTTAGATGCATTACTATGTGGAAATAGCTCTGATGCAGGGTAAGCCAATAATTTGTGTGTGTTCCTGTATATGTGCATGTATATATACACACTTATTTTGTCTCTTTTTTTGTGGAAACTGACAGATAACAGCCAACTAACTTTATTTATACTACTTTATTATAATTATGGTTACTTATAAGGTGACAACTTATCTAAATATTAGGCAAGTACTTAGGTTTTATAACTTTAGCTCTAATGCTGTTTTTAAAAATAAGTTTTTATTGATTTCAGAAAGGAAGGAAGAGGGAGAGAGAGAGAGAGAAACATCAATAATGAGAGAGAATCATTGATCGGCTGCCTCCTGCACGCCCCACACTGGGGATCAAGCCCGCAACCCGGGCATGTGCCTGACTGGGAATTGAACCATGACCTCCTGGTTCATAGAATTGAACTGTGACCTGGTTCATAGGTCGATGCTCAACCAGTGAGCCAGGCTCTAATGCTTTTTTTCTTAGATGAGCATATATGAGCCAAGAGTCAACTCTGGAGGCTTCCATAGTAGGGACAATGAAAAAGAGATAAAATGCTAATTATTGACAGAAAACAATTTTATAAAATATTATTAGAAATTCTATGTAATATGTTAATGATGACTAGTGGCTAGTAAAATTATGTTGTCAAAAATTGAGAAAAGTATTAGTTACTTATTTATCATACTTCTATTCCTTGAAATAGACAATGTTATAACATGCTACAAGAATAATAAAAAAAAGCAGAATTTCTTATAAAACTTTCTTTTTCCACATTACAGTCAATGTCCAGAAGGATACGTATGTATGAAAGCTGGTAGAAATCCCAACTATGGCTATACAAGCTTTGATACTTTCAGTTGGGCTTTTTTGTCCCTGTTTCGACTGATGACTCAGGACTTCTGGGAAAACCTTTACCAATTGGTGAGAACCTGAAGCAACACATATTGCATTTTTAAGTAGAAGTATATAAGAAAACCAAGTTAATTATGAAATTCAAACCACAGCATAATATAATAGAAAGGGCACAACTTGAAATCGGGAGATTTGAGTTACTTTATCCTATTGATTATAACATTTATTAAGCATAGTGATGCTGGGGACAGTGATTCTCTCTAATTTCCCTTGAGCTCAAAACTTACTAACCATCCTTCCAAGACACATCTTCCCAAATAGAAGGCACACCCTTTCCTTGGCTCCAGCTACACCCTCAGATATTATCTACATCCCTCAGGTGGCAGGGGATGAAAATTAATAAGCAGATGTAGAAAGATGATTTTGGTTTCTTCCTGGACTTTCATTTAAGACTCAGCTCCTTGATGAAGGTCTCCTTGGTATTTTACTCAATTCTGTTTTATTCTTAGTAATTCTAAGAATTCCCTCCTAGAGTTCAAAATGTGAATGTATGAGTTAGGGAAGAAGAGGATATGGTTAAAAAACAAACAAACAAAGAAGCGGGAGGGGGTGTGACCATCATTATGGTGGTTTATGTCAGAATCCTTCAAAATACACAAGTAAGTTGAAAGTTGGGGCCATCAGCAATATTGAAAATTAATGCTGATGTTGTTGTTTCCAGACATTACGTGCTGCTGGGAAAACATACATGATCTTTTTTGTGCTGGTCATCTTCTTGGGCTCCTTCTACCTGATAAATTTGATCCTGGCTGTGGTGGCCATGGCCTATGAGGAACAGAATCAGGCCACCATGGAAGAGGCAGAGCAGAAAGAGGCTGAATTTCAGCAGATGCTCGAACAGCTTAAAAAGCAGCAAGAGGCAGCTCAGGTAAATTCATCAAATGAAATATGTCCTGTCTCATGGTATGATATTTTTTATTGTTATGGTTGTTACAAAAATACTGGAAAGAAAGTGAGAGACAGATCATTTGATTGTATTTAAGAGAAGCTGGTAGTAGAGGAGATTAGTAAAGATTTCTACATTTCAAGCATCTATATAGATCCTTTAGTTTAGACATTCTACACTGTTTAAAATATTAACCACAATAGAACACTCTCATGCTATTTTAATCAGCTAAGTATTTTTAGAATAAAAGGGAAATATTATTTTTTGGGTCTTCTCAAGTGAGAGACACTTACTGAATGAGCATACTGGCATTAGAAAAAATCCTAAGAAATCATCTTTTCTTAGAAAAACCTTTATTGGTTATTTAAAACAATTATTGGAAATTAAAAGTGTTCACCTTCGGTCCCATGCCCACATGGCCAGCAAGAACCAGTGCTGAGCTGAAGAAGCTAGGGACTGTATTGGGGAATTGAATGTCTTGTCTTGCTTGGCAGAAACTATTGACCCTCCCCTCTCTAGTCTTCTGATAGAGCATTATGCAGGGCCGAGGAAGGGGTTTTACTACCTTCCATGGATTTTATTGATAATATTTTGAGGATATTGGACAACCCAGTTTCAATAACTGGAGAGAGGACCTCAGCTCTTAATCGCATTTCTCCTGCCTTTGGATATGACCTCAACTAACTCATCAGCTTTTCTCACGAGTGCCAGTTTCTTATTTAAGAGAAAAGAAGACAGTGCTAAGTAAATACCAGTTTTTAGAGTACATGAAATCCCCAAAAGTACAATGAATATCTGTTCTTGTGGATGCCTGATTGATCCTTTTGAATATGTGGTCTGTGAAGCATAATACAAACACAATAAATGTGAGCATAGAGAACACCAAGTTAACTTTGCAAGTGTTCATTAGGTGGAAAGAAAAAATAATTCCCTCTAATAACTGCATAGATGCTTCTATGTAAGATCAGCTTGAGTCAGATAAATGTATTTTTTAAATGTCATGCAAATAGTTGGACCATTTTTTAAAATGATAAAGTATTTACTAGTGCCATGCTAAAACCATTTCTCCTCAATGTAGCAGGCAGCCACTGTAACTGCCTCAGAGCATTCCAGAGAACCCAGTGCAGCAGGCCGGCTCTCAGACAGCTCATCTGAAGCCTCCAAGCTGAGTTCCAAGAGTGCTAAGGAGAGAAGAAACCGGAGAAAGAAAAGAAAACAGAAAGAGCAGTCCGGTGGGGAAGAGAAAGATGAGGATGAATTCCAAAAATCTGAATCTGAAGACAGCATCAGGAGGAAAGGGTTTCGCTTCTCCATCGAAGGGAATCGCTTGACCTATGAAAAGAGGTACTCCTCCCCACACCAGGTATGGCACTACTGAGTTAAGTGATGCCCGGATGAAAATGAGAATGCTGAAAGAGGGAGAGAATTAAATCAGACTTACGAATCTTCATCAACTGAATTGACTGCTATGTTTATTATATGTAAACCCATCCTTTCTTCACATAGTTATGAGAAAATTGTACTCCATATATATGTAAGTCTTACATCCTGGTGTAGTTGAGACAACACTGAGTTGAAAATGAGGAGCCCTGGATTCTCATCCTGATACTGTCTGCTGCTACTTGTAACTAATGGCATTTAATATTTCTGATCATCAACTTTTTAAAATTAAATTTACTGGGGTGACATTGGTTAATGAAGTTATATAGGTTTCAGAGGTATGATTCTGTAATACATCATCAGTAAATTGTATTGTGTGTTCGCCACCCCAAGTCAAGTCTCCTTCCATTGCCATTTATCCCCCCTTTCCTCAGCTTTTTGTTGTCGTTGTTAATGCTCACCTCATATTTTTCCCATTGAGTTTTAGAGAGAGTGGAAGGGAGGGAGGGGGGGAGAGAAAGAGAGAAAGAGAAACATATATGTAAAAGAGACACGTCAATTGGTTGCCTGATGCACGTACCCAGACCGGGCTGGGGATCAAACCTACAACCCAGGTACATGCCCTTGACCAGGAATCAAACCCATAATCCATTAATGCGATGGCCAATACTCCAACCACTTAGCAACACCAGCCAGGGCTCCTCAGCTTTTTTAATTTTAAAAAAAGTGGATTTTGGACTAGCTAATCAGTGTCTTTTTGGTCATTTTATACTGCCCCCCCCCCTCCTAATTTCTTTATAAAACATCATGTGCGCTTCTGAAAATATGAGTCATGGTATACTTTATCAAAAAGTTCATCAGTCTGATTTCAGAAATTTTAACTTCGAGTCCCAAGATACTGAGCCTTATAGATGAAGCAGACATTATGATTAATTTAAAGTGATTTTAGAAAGATGTACTAAAGCAATTTGTGAAAAGTGATGAAATTCCTTGGAAGGAAAGCGCAATGAAAACAAATGTAGCCTTATTATAGCCCTGCTACTGATATTTACCGATTGTTTACAATGTCCATAGTAATATTGCAATGATGTTTCCTTTTGAATTTGAAAAATGGTAGCTCAGGGTTCTGTTTTTCAATATCTTTAAGTTGCAATCTGTCTCCCCATTCATTAATCTCCAGGACTCGAAACCTTCTCTTATAAAACGAATTTAACTTAATCTGAAAATGCACATAAAATGAAAATGTTGTTAATCAAAAGGAATGAATCATGTTCTGTCATGAATACTAAAATCTCCTTCAACTTAATCTTGCAAATTAAAAACACATTTCAAATGGCTATATTAATGATTTTGCTTTTTTTTTTTTATTTGGTGTCCCACTTTAGTCTTTGTTGAGCATCCGTGGCTCCATATTTTCTCCAAGGCGCAATAGCAGAACGAGCCTTTTCAGCTTTAGAGGGCGAGCGAAGGATGTGGGCTCAGAGAATGACTTTGCCGACGATGAGCACAGCACCTTTGAGGATAATGAGAGCCGGAGGGACTCCTTGTTTGTGCCCCGACGACATGGAGAACGACGCAACAGTAACCTAAGTCAGACCAGCCGGTCGTCCCGGGTGCTGGCAGTGTTTCCCGCGAGTGGGAAGATGCACAGCACTGTGGATTGCAATGGTGTGGTTTCCTTGGTTGGTGGACCCTCGGTTCCTACATCGCCTGTTGGACAGCTTCTGCCAGAGGTGATAATAGATAAGCCAGCTACTGATGACAATGTAAGGAAGTTTTAAACAGTTCAGGCATGGCTGGCCCATTACTGCTGCACCAGCCAGTGTTTCTACAGAATGGAACCCCTTGAGAATGATTCCTGGTTGGTCAAGCTGTGAATGCACCTGCATCTTGTAATACCTTTATAGACTAACCAACTAAAACTTAAAGCCCCAACACTCTCTTGCATAACACCTGAATGCATTTACCTATTAAACACGCTAAGGATAAATTAGACACAATCATAAGTTACTGTCTCCAGTTGGAGGATTTGCTATATACCCATGCTGAACTTAGATAGTAGGGCATCTTCTAGAGCCTGGTAAAAAAGTAAATGAATGATGTCTATGTTTAAGTGTAAAGGGTGTATAATAAATCTTTCCAACAGAGTCTTCAATATAGCCCTGCTATAGTTTAGAAGATTTTTAAGAACACTGTGCCTAAATACATAGCTTCATTGTTCTCTTAAAATTTTCTAGTACTCATATTTGTCTTACTAAAAAAAAAATGCTGATATAGGCTTTCTCAAAACTAATCTTAGTGAAAAGAAACAAATAAATGATTAATACAGACAGGTAAAACAATTGTCTGTGTTCAAAGGTATGTTATATGTTTGTGATGCATACCCTGCTGATGAGGAATTTCTAAACACATGCTGCCTCAGACTGTTAACTCACTTGGAAATATATCAGCATGATGAGGCATGACTAAGTCAGTATCAGATGACTTATTGCTTTGGTACCCTGGATGAAACTGTTGTCCATGCAGCATGTGTGTGTGTGTGTTCTTAAACATACATTTTGTGTTGTCAGTGACCATCTATGTCTTGTGCCCAGAAACTGAGATGGCAATTACATGTGTTATGATCATTTGTATTTCTTTAAAAATAAGCAGCTTCCTTTCTCAAAAGAAAATGCCCTGATCATTTATATGAATTTTTCAAGTTGTTAGTTTTTCACTATTAGTTCTAAAATAAAGGTAACTGTTAAATATGTCTCTCAAGAGATTTATCAACTATATCTAAATTACATCATGTCTCATAAAATTACGAAATCAGAAGGTTAAAAAAATTCAGTTTTTGCTGTATGGCTAAACAGTTGACAGTTTGGACACTCCAGGTTAATTATACAATAAGTCAGCAATATCTGCCATCACCAATTAAATATGAAAGTGCATGATGCATGTGTTTCATGCAATTCACTGTGTCATGTTAGTTGTTTACTCATCATATGGTTCAAGTTATTTATTTAATACATTAGCATTTTCTTTACAGGGAACAACTACTGAAACTGAAGTGAGAAAAAGACGGTCAAGTTCTTTCCATGTGTCCCTGGATTTTCTAGAAGATCCTTCCCAAAGGCAAAGAGCGATGAGTATAGCCAGCATTTTAACAAATACAGTAGAAGGTTTGTAACAAGTTCCATTCAATTCAATTTATTAAACTTGTAGTCTCTTTTAAACAAATATCTCTATTTGTGCATTGGAAACAGTATATTCTGTGGAGAGTATAGTAGGTCTTATTCAAGAGTTATTGTTTGTTATACCTACTTAGAAGTCCTAGGAACTTTAAAAAAATTCTTTAAACTCAGTGATATGGGACCTCTAACAAATGTTTTCCTGTGTGTGGAAAATCCTTGAAAATGCAGAATAAGCATTTCTTTTTTAAAAAGAGTTAATATAAGTTTAGTTTAGTTTATTTTTAATCTTTACTGTTGAACATATTACGTAGGTCCACCGTTTTCCCCCATTAACCTCTTCCAGCCCACTCCCGTCCTCCCCGCTCAGGCCCCCACTGCCCCATTATCTGTGTCCAAGGGTTATGCATATATGCATACAAGTTCTTGGTTGATCTCTTCCCACCTGCCCTTCCCTGCCTTCTCTCTGCGGTTTAACAGTCTGTTCATGCTTCTATGACTCTGGGTCTATTTTTGATTATCAGTATTTGGTTCATTAGATTCCACATATAAGTGAGATCATGTGAATAAGCATTTCTATTAGGGGTTTCTAATCCCATTAGTCATAGTGATTCTCTCTTCTGTTCTACTTAGTTTAAGACTTCCAACATCAACCTAAATACTCTCAAGATTGCAAAGAGAGAAGTAGGTCATTTTTGTAAAATAAAAACAAATTAAAAAAAAATGATTCTTGGCTCATGCTGATCCCTACCCTATCTCTTACAGCCAGAGGATAATAGGTTAGCCAGATATTAACACAGAATGACACTTCCCCAATCCATGTTTCTATTGAGACTTCATTTAAAAGATGATTCAGCCCTAACTGGTTTGACTCAGTGGATAGAGCGTCGGCCTGCGGACTAAAGGGTCCCAGGTTCGATTCTGCTCAAGGGCATGTACCTTGGTTGCGGGCACATCCCTAGCAGGGGGTGTGCAGGAGGCAGCTGATCGATGTTTCTTTCTCATCGATGTTTCTAACTCTCTATCCCTCTCCCTTACTCTCTGTAAAAAAATCAATAAAATGTATTTTTTTAAAAAATAAAAATAAAATACAAGATGATTCATTTAAGTTAAAGGCTGAGCCACATTATCAATACATACAAGGAAAAAAAACTATTCTTTGCTACTTCTGTTTTATGTGTATGTCTAATGAAATATGTTCAGGAGTCTAAAGAATAAATACTTTAGATTTTTGTTTTGTTTTAAGTACAAAAGGGGTTGACTCTGTAGCAATGGGAAACCTGTTGATTACTGAAAAGAAGTCTAGTGGATCTGAAATAAATGTGTGTATAAAATAAATCTTTTGGTGGTGGTTCTTATTTTTTTTTCAATCTAGAACTTGAAGAATCCAGGCAGAAATGCCCGCCCTGTTGGTACAAATTTGCCAACATATTCTTAATCTGGGACTGTTCACCATATTGGTTAAAAGTGAAACATATTGTCAACCTGGTTGTGATGGACCCATTTGTTGACCTGACCATCACCATCTGTATTGTCTTAAATACTCTTTTCATGGCCATGGAGCACTACCCCATGACAGCTCATTTCAATCATGTGCTTACAGTAGGAAACTTGGTAAGCATATTAGAAGGTAAATGTGTTCAATCTTTGATTTTTTTTGTTTGAGAAACTGTTTACATTTAATAGCTTTTAGCAGTCTTTCCACCAAACTTCCTACTCCTGGCTCCCAAAAGATAGGAAATATATCTAGCTGACTTCACTGTACATTTTGCCAACAATAATAGTCCTTGATATCAGAGCAAAAAAACTAAGAAAGTAATAGGCATAGAACTTTTTGAAAAGTCAATATTAATAGTTATAATATTTTTAAGATGCAGAAACAGTTTAAGGGCACACTTTTTGAAATAATATTATCACAGTTCCCCTACCAGTAGAAGATTAAAATAAAAGAGTAGATCTTTCTATCTTGCTTGGTCATCATCATTATAAGCAAGAACTTAACCAGTCAAAACGTCTCTAGCTTTTCCACTTCCAGAATCTAGGTAGGACATATATTGTTTTATCCATCTATTCTATAATAAAACTATAAAATATTGGAATTTTCCAGTACATTTTGTGTATTATATGATTAACAAGGCCATTTTGGTTGCAGGTTGCCACTTGATTCTTTCTCTTCTGTGCTTAAAAAACATAAATTATTGAAGTGTTTGTCAGTTGACTCAACTTAGGACTATTAGCTTTTATTTGCTGAAAGAGAGCTCTAAAGTAATGCATGCATTTGCCATATTTGTTTTGAGATTTAGGATTTTTGATGGTAAAGGCAGAACATGTAAAATGTACTGCATTGTAGTATTTACATTTTCAAAGCACTAGGGTTTATACTATGGAAGTAAATTTATTTTTTTGTGTGCTTAACAAATTGATAATAGTAATATTATATCATTATATTACTATTATATTATTATAATACATATACATGTTTAATAACTATCTGATTTGAGGGAAATGAGACTAAACCTCTTGATAAATAAAATTGTTCCTGGGCAAAATCTTGTCAGTACCTGTGCTGTTTGAAAAGGCAGTTTGATTTAATGCATAGAACATTGGTTAAAAATAGATTTGCACTCAAATCCTAGTTTTCCCGTTTTCCAATTGTATGATACCAGGCAAGTCATTGAACCCACCTAACGTTCTCTTTCCTCAACAGTAAGGTAATTATAATACCTGCCTTAGCCACTTAATAAACTTCTGTGAGGCTCGCCAGCGTGGCTCAGTGGTTGAGCATCGGCCCATGAATCAGGAGGTCACGGTTCGATTCCCGGTCAGGGCACATGTCCAGGTTGCGAGCTTGGTCCCCAGTGTAGGGCCAGCAGGAGGCAGCTGATCAATGATTCTCATCATCATTGATGTTTCTATCTCTTTCTCTCCCTCTCCCTTCATCTCTAAAATCAATAAGAATATATTTTTTAAAACTTCCGTGAGAATAAAATGAAATGATGTCTATGAGAGCCTTTTATCAATTATAATTGTGTAAGCTAGCAATAGAATCATTATGGGGAAAGTAGCATAAGCATTTTGTTCTAAGAGCAAATATTGTGTCATTCTACTTTATCATTATTTGATGGAATTACGGTAATTTTGTTTTGATCTTAGGTTTTCACTGGGATCTTTACAGCAGAAATGTTTCTGAAAATTATTGCCATGGATCCTTACTATTATTTCCAAGAAGGCTGGAATATCTTTGATGGTTTCATTGTGACACTCAGCCTGGTAGAACTTGGCCTCGCCAATGTGGAAGGATTATCAGTTCTCCGTTCATTCCGATTGGTAAAAACAAACAAACAAAAACAGCAACAACAGAATCTTCCCGATAACCAGGGTTTTTGCATAACACTATTATAGATTTGAACACACAACCACTAACATTTTCAGTTTTTGTGTGACATTTGCATTGTCAGAAGCTGTTCCTAAATGGATAAAATTTCCCCACTTATTTCAAAAAATGTTTCTTGCAAAAAGCATAGTCATATAAACTTTAATATATTTCTCAGTTACCATTCTGACTAATTATTGTTTCTAGAGATAACTACAGTCAATATTTCTGGATCTAAAAATATTTATAATGGAAATGTATCCCATTTTAATAGTAACTTAAAATATAAACAACCCTTTGTAACAATGGATGATGATTAGATACAAGATGTGTGGGCAGAAACTTTTCCTAATTCTACCTCTGGAAAACAAGCTTCTTCACAGGAAAGAAAGCTGTAGGGTTACTTAACATGCCCATTGATTCACATATATGTTCTTACACATCAGAAAAAGAATTATAATCATGGGAAATATTCCAAACTTTAAAATGCAGGCACATCTAGCTATGCCAGTGCCTCAAAGGAGCATTAATAAATAATAAATACTTTTCTCCACTTATAGTAGAACTCAATATGATGTTACTTTGCATGCTGTTAACAAATAAGTATCAGCAGAAATCATTGCAATTCCGATGTTAATATTAGTGTCAGACCTAGTATGGCTTATAACCACCTTCACTAAACAAATTAAGCACATTTGGACCCCACATCGGCATTAAACATCTATTCTTAGGGAAAATGATCTACATTGTTAAAATATGTAAGAACCAGATTCTTGTTAGGGGGCTCAAAATTACCCATGAGCCTGAGAGAGTTCAAAGGCAGGGCAGATGTTATAACAGATTCAATATTAATCACCATTTCTTGGTAAACCATAATATATATATAACCTCTTTAAAGGTCATGATAATTTTTTTTTATTTTCCAGCTTCGAGTTTTCAAGTTGGCAAAATCTTGGCCAACGTTAAACATGCTAATAAAGATCATCGGCAACTCAGTGGGGGCTCTGGGTAACCTCACCTTGGTGTTGGCCATCATCGTCTTCATTTTTGCCGTAGTCGGCATGCAACTCTTTGGCAAAAGCTACAAAGATTGTGTCTGCAAGATTGCCAGCGACTGTAAGCTCCCACGCTGGCACATGAATGACTTCTTCCACTCCTTTCTGATTGTGTTCCGCGTGCTGTGTGGAGAGTGGATAGAGACCATGTGGGACTGCATGGAGGTCGCTGGTCAAGCCATGTGCCTTACTGTCTTCATGATGGTCATGGTCATTGGAAACCTGGTGGTATGCACCCATTTGAGATATGTATTTCAGAAATAGATTAAGAGCACGATAGAATGATGACATTTTATCCAAAACAAAAACTATGATTAATAATTTTGAAAGTCTCTTACCTTGTATATGCTTATAGTCTCATTTTGACAACACATCAATATAGCAGGGACTCTACAGTAATACTCAACACCACTTTGTCAATCATGTCATCACATTTATTATGTGAATTCCTATACAGTATCATATTGAAGACAGGCCTAATAGGATATGTTGAGAACATTCAGAGACAAGGGAAGGAAAAGTCTGGAAACAATTTAGAGAAAACCCAATCTTACTTGCTAATTTAGGACTAAAAAGTGAAGCCTTTAAGTGTTCATACTGATTTTACCATTTTCTTGTCCCTTCATGGCCATAGTAACAGTTACTCTCTGGGATAGCCAATTCTCTAGTGGCTCTCAGTCAAAACAAAGGTTGGCTAATAAGTCCTGAGGTTACCTGAATCGAGTAACTGATCAACTCTTCTCTCTCTTTAAACTTGGAATATTAATTACTTTTTATAGTATAGAAATAGATAATATATTCCAAAGGATATATACATTAGTGTGTCAGTCTTATGGAAATATTAGGAATAAATAGTTCTCCTAATTAATAAACAGTTCTCCTAATTAGTCAATTAGTTCAATTAGTGAGGTATGAAAAATATAATAGATTAAGAAAACAAGTGTCAATACCTATGTTAAACCCCTAATTCTCATTCTGGGTCATAATGGTCATATTTCAATTAATGTCCTATGAAGTATCACTCTTTATCAATAAAGAAACTATAGAATGTATTTAAATTCATAATTGCAAGCATTAGTGATTTTTAAGTTCAGAGCTCTTTTATAAGTACATACATCAATCTGTTTTCTTAAAATCAAACAGTTTTAAACTTAGCTAAACCTTAGGGCATCTCATACAACTTCTCATTCTATACGTGAGAGAAGTTGAGGCCAACAGAAATCATCGCTTTGCTCAAGGATGTATGTGTAGGGAAATAGCTGTTGAGCAGGATCAAAAATTCAGATCGCCCAATCTCTAATCACTGTACTGTGGTGTTCCTTTCTTGTCTAGTTGTTAGAACTTATAGTTTCCTCTACACTTAGAGGAATAAGTGATGTCCATATGCTATTCTTTATATTGGGGTGAAATTACAATCATGTTTATATTATTTTTAAGGTCCTGAACCTCTTTCTGGCCTTGCTTCTGAGCTCATTTAGTGCAGACAATCTTGCAGCCACTGATGACGATAATGAAATGAACAATCTCCAAATTGCTGTGGAGAGGATGCATAAAGGAATCGCTTATGTGAAGAGAAAAATATATGAATTTATTCAACAATCCTTCGTTAGAAAGCAAAAGATTTTAGATGAAATTAAACCACTTGATGATCTACACAATAAGAAAGACAGCTGTATGTCCAATCATACAGAAATTGGGAAAGATCTTCGCTATCTTAAAGATGTAAATGGAACCACAAGTGGAATAGCAACTGGCAGCAGTGTTGAAAAATACATTATTGATGAAAGTGATTACATGTCATTCATAAACAATCCCAGTCTTACTGTGACTGTACCAATTGCTGTAGGAGAGTCTGACTTTGAAAATTTAAACACAGAGGACTTCAGTAGTGAATCGGATCTGGAAGAAAGCAAAGAGGTAAGATTTTGTAGTTGTGGGTAGATATGAATATGTATGTGTATTTATAATTATATATTTTCCATCGAGATTTTTTTTGCCATCATATAAAGTTTTACTTCACTGATAAATCCAAGATTTAAGACCAGGGAAATGATTGATAAATTGAAGAGTAATGTAGTTTTTGTGTGAATTTTCTCATTTTTATGAATGGATATTTGTTAGATGGTGAATAAGTGAATGATCCCAGAAATGAATAAGCATCATCTGACTTAATACATATGATAACTTTGAAAGGAATGTGTTATTATTCTAAATTTTCAGAGAAGAAAATTAGCTGATGGAGCTTAAAGTCATATAACTAATGAGGGGTATAGCTGAGAATTGAACTTACAGTCTTTGTTTACAAGGGTCTGTATATCTTCCATCGCATCACATTGTCCCATATACGTGGAAGAGAACTTAACAAGAAGAAATATCCTATATAGATCCTCCAATTAAAATTATAGTGACCTATGTGTTAATCTTCCAGGATGCCATAGAATATGTCGTACACGGCATGGCTTAAGCAACCAAAATATATTCCCTCACATTTCTGGAGGCTGTAAAGTTCGAGATCAAGGTGATAGCAGGGTCAGTATCTGGTGAGAGTGCTCTCCTGGGGCTGCAGATGGCTGCCTTCTCACTGTGTGCTCACCTGGCCTTTCCTTGATATCATGTGCGGAGAGAGAAAGAGCTCTGGTGTCTTTTCCTGCTCTTGTAAGAGCAACTGCCCTGTCGGTTTAGGACCCCACCTTTAGGATCTCCTTTAACCTTTATCAATACCTCACAGGCCCTATCTCCAAATACAGTCACACTGGGAGTTAGAGCTTCAAGAAATTAATTGTGGGGGCACACAATTTAGTCCATGGCAACTTATTTAGAAATATTAAGCTAAAACTCTAATGGATATGAAAGATAATTCAAAGGAAGTCTAGAATAAAGCATCTTCATTTCCCATTTATTGTGGGGAAATCTCAAAAACAGAAAAATACTCTTTAGTTTACATTGTTTAAATTGTTTTCTTTTTTTAATTAAAATGTTTAAAATATAGATTTTTATTGATTTCAGAGAGGAAGGAAGAGGAGAGAGAGAGAGAGAGAGAGAGAGAGAGAGAGAGAGAGAGAGAGAACCATCAATGATGAAAGAGAATCATTGATTGGTTGCCTCCTGCACACCCCATACTGGGGATCGAGCCCACAACCCAGGCATGTGCCCTGACCAGGAATCGAACTCTGACCTCCTGGTTCATAGTTGATGCTCAACCACTGAGCCATGCCAGCCAGGCTAATTAAAAATTTTAATGTTGACATTATTGCAAGTATCTTCCATTTTCCCTTCCTTTGCCTACCTCAATCCACCCTCTCCTCCTCCTCTCTCTGCCTTTACCACACTCATGTCCATGGGGTTCGCATAAATGTTTTTTAACTAATCTCTTCACCTTCTTTATCTAATCACCATCACTCCTCCTCCTTCAGGCACCCACCAGGCTGTTCCATGTATCCATTATTCTGGTTCCATTTTATTCATCAGTTTATTTTGTTCATTAGGTTACACATATTAGTGAAATCGTCTGGTATTTGTCTTTCTCTGATTGGATTATTTCACTTAGCATAATACCCTCTAGTTCCATCTATGCTAATAGCAAAGGATAAGAGTTCCTTCTTTTTTACAGCCATGTAGTGTTCCATTGTTTAAATGTACCACAGCTTGTTAATCCACTCACCTGCTGATCGGCACTTGGGTTATTTCCAGATCTTAGCTATTGTAAATAATGCTGCTGTGAACATAGGGTTGCAAATATTTTCTGATTGGTGTTTCAGGATTCTTAGGCTATATTCCTAAGAAGTGGGATCACTGGGTCAAAAGGCAGTTCCATTTTTCATTTTTTGAGGAAACTCATACTGTTTTCTACAGTGGTGTCACCAGTTTGCATTCCCACCAATAGTGTATTGGGTTCCCTTTTCTCTATATCCTTGCCAGCACTTGTTGTTTGATGATTTATTGATAATAGCCATTCTGTGAGGTGATACGTATATTACAAACTATATAATATTGTTATGAAAATTATTACCATTTATTCAGTAAGCATATGCCAAGCATTCCTCATGTGTTATCTGGTTTGATTCCTATAGCAACTATGTGAAGTAGGGACCATTTTATAAATTAGAAACTAAAGCTTAAAGAATCAAGTTAATTGCCTAAGGTCTATAAAACAGTTATTGAGACTCAAACCCAAGCTTGTCTGACTAAAAAGAGAACTAAGCGCTTTCAGTAGACACATTAAATATTTGTTAACTAGAGGCCTGGCACGGGTAGGATCCCTAGGCCTGGCCATCCGTCAGGGCGATCAGGTTCCCTGCCTCCCAGCCTCCCCACCTCCTCCTTCCCTCACTCCCTCAGCACCCTGCTGCGGCCGCTGGTTGCTCTTCATGTTCCATGCTGCCCCTGGTGGTCAGTGCATGTCATAGCAAGCAATTGAACTCTCAGTCAAACTCCTGATGGGACAATTTGTGTATTAGCCTTTTATTATATAGTACTAGAGGCCCAATGCACCAAATTTGTGCAAGGGGCTTGGCCTCCGCCACGGTGGCAGCTGCCTCTGCCTTGGCCCCCGCCGCAGTGGCTTTGTCCAGAAGGTCGTTTGGAAGTTCGTCAGGAAGGTCGACACGAAGGTCATCAGAAAGGTGGTCTGGTCTAATTAGCATATTACACTTTTATTATTATAGATTATGTTATTTAACATTAAAAATTAATATCAAAACACTAGTGACTCTGCTCAATATAGCAAAATGAATTTTAAAATGGAAATTACTCATTTGGTTTACAATTTTATTTTCTAGCCTGGGAATTATTAATGAATTTTGCAGTTTTGGGGGTTTTTTTTTGGTGTCTAACTTACTTGCATTATAATAATTTTCTGTTGGTCCAATATATGATGGAATGTTATTTTTCTTTTGTTACTTTAAAGCTAATCATTGATACAAAAATTCATGTTAAAAAGCAGAATTTAGAATATATTAGAGTTTTGTTCCTCCACCATCACCTCTACTCTGGGCAATTGTTTGACTATCATTAGATTTCACAATAAGAACAATTCAATATTTAGTAAATGTGAATAATCTACTGAAGACTGTCACTCTAATACACAGCTTGATGAAGAAATCACCTGGGTTTTAGGGATGATGTGGGAATTAATGACAATATTTAATTTTTCTAGCTGCTCTGTGAAAATACTAAATCTCTGTACAGTGGTTTTTCCTTTGATATTATATGGGTGTTTAGTTGAGAGTCTTTAATAGAGGCCATTTTAAATTTTAATATGCTTAGTGTACATTGGAAATATTTACTAATGCACAATATACACAATGAAATATTAATATTGTTGAGGTTGTAGAACATCTCATTTATGTATGACTTAATTTTATATATATATTTTTAGTGAAAAGTTCACCTTTAAAATAGTACATGCCTAGGTTTAAAAATAAATATTTTTCTCAAAAATAATATTTATAGACACATACATATTCTGTACCCTTTTGACCCCTAAATTCTAGGTTTATTTTTTAAAATATGTTTTTATTGATTTCAGAAAGGAAGGGAGAGGGAGAGAGAGACAGAAACATCAATGATGAGAGAGAATCCTTGATCGGCTGCTTCCTGCATGCCCCCCAATGAGGATTGAGCTCGGGCATGTGCCCTGACCGGGAATTGAACTGTGACCTCCTGGTTTATAGGTCGAAGCTCAACCACTGAGTCACACCAGCTGGGCCCACTTTATTTTTAATATATTTTAGCACTTATTATCAATTGAACTTATATTAAATCCTATAGATAAGTTCCCTCTAACAAACCAAGTCTAACATAAAAGCAAAAACATCCTAAGATCAAGTCAGAGAACAAGAAAATACTATTTAATCATGTACTCTTAAAATAATATCATGGAGTATTTTATTTGCTTCACTTTGTTTTCACACTCAGGGTCAAAATCATTTGCTTCCGTAGCAAACATTTTTAAAAGGAAAAATGTTGCATAAAGCCACAGAGAAGAAAAATGTTCCTACTATCAGGGCTGTAGTTATTAAATGGTTATTGTATGAGGCGAATTGGATGCCTCAGGCACCATGTGTTTCTGGCATTCTCTAGGTTCCCTTGTTAAGTCAGCCTGCCAAAAACACATGGAGAATACAAGTCAGTGTAGACTCTGTAGTTTAGCTACTGAGAGTCATGTGTGGAAATATACCTGTTTTCAAATAAACTAGCTCATTTTGGAAGTTAGTAAATTAAAGGCTGATTAATGGTTTAGTAAACATTAACATGGGTTTTTAAAATAGTCTATTAATCTAAAAACTATGAGAATCAGTGGCTTTATTAGGTGAATTTCAAAATAAAATAAAATTTTAATATAAGAACAGAAAAGGAAAAGTTAATTGACCTTATTGGTTTTTAAATCAATAAAATACTTGTTTGAGGATGTTTTATTTTGCTGTTATTCAATTTATTTAGCATTTTATTTGAATGTATATCTAATGTACTAATGTAGAAACAGATTCTTTCCACAAATCTTTCCCTTCTCTTTTTGTATAATAGTGTTATTACCCCAATCAAATAAACTACTCAGAGCCACTTTATCTTTTTTTTCAATAATGAGAACTATACGAATATATTGATAAAAGTAATGTATACTGATTGTGAGGGTTTTAATAATATTCTTTTAGCCTTTGATAAAACAAAGAAAAATTCAAAAAGGACACTGATAACTTGAATATTATCCTATATAATAAAAGTGTAGTATGCAAATTGTCCCCTTGACCGGGAGTTTGTCTGGGAGTTCGACCAGGGGGTGGGGCCGGCCAAGGGAAGGGAGGGAGGCCCTGGCCAGCAGCGGCAGCAACAGGCGACCAGGGGAAAGGAGAGAGGCCCTGGCCAGAGGTGGTGGTGGCAGCAGGCGGCCAGAGGGAGGAAGGGAGGCCCTGGCTGGCAGCCACTAGGGACCCTACCAGTGCACGAATTTTGTGCACTGGGCCTCTAGTAAATAATAAAAGTAAATATGCTATAAACGTTTATTATCTCAAAAATTATATTTACAGAGAATTCTTATTTTCAAGTGCCCATGATACATTTATGTAAATTAACAATATACTGGACCTCAAAGTAAACCTCAATAAATTCAGAATAGCAGATACTGTATAGTGTTGTTGTCTCCATAAATTCAAAATAGAAGACATCATGTAGGTTATTATCTAATCACAATGCAGCTAAACTAGAGATTAATAGTGAAATGACAAGAAAAAATTCTAACCACTTGAAAATTAAAAGATTTGCTCCTAAGCAAATATCGGGGCTTCTCTAATCCATAGAACAGTGGATTGCTTAGTATATGTTTCTGATGGCTATTTGTGACTTCATGACATAGCAATCTGATTTCACATCTACATTGTGAGTTATGGCAAAGAAGTTCATGTAGGCAATTTCCTTATTTCGTCTTCTTATCCAATCCCACTTTGGTTCTAAACAAAACCTCTTCATTTCAAAGAGAATTCAAAATCAGTTGATAGTACTAATCCTTTCTTGGTGGGCTACTTATTAGTTACCAAAAATTAAAGTGATTTACTAATTATGTCCATCTCGTGCACAGAAACTGAATGAAAGCAGTAGCTCGTCTGAAGGCAGCACCGTGGACATTGGCGCACCCGCAGAGGAACAGCCTGTGGTGGAACCTGAGGAAACCCTGGAGCCTGAGGCCTGTTTCACAGAAGGTAAAGAACATGACCCTCCTGCTAACTTTCCATTTGTGGAGTGAAGTTTTGTTGTGTGTGTGTGTGTGTGTGTGTGTGTGTGTGTGTGTGTGTTTAGTTCTTGATCACCCAAAATAGACCACTCATAACAGGATAGAACTTTGTAGTGGATCTATTTCAATGACCTCTAACATGCTAATGAATTTTCAATCTGTTATGTTTCAGTTATCTCTGCCCATGATGTGGTAGGGATCATGAATGTGGAGAAAAATATTTTAATATAATCAAAATTAGTGACTAATGTATCATTTTAAAAATAAAACGATTTCACAAGTGGGCATCTTTGTTTTCCCTATGAGTAGTAATTCCCATGGTCAGATTTTCTGGAGAATTTGAGTTTTGAAGAGATGAATCTATTTGAATATTCTCTATTTAGTGATCCCTTCTTCAAAGGCCTGATATCTAATATCTCCCTCTAATTCCTATATAAATTATACACATCACTCAAAGTCCTTCTCAAACTACCTTCACCTCACCATAGTGGTAAAGAACTCAGCAGCTATAATCAATAGATCCATTTAATTCTCCTGATAACTAGTCATATATTCTTTTATGAGAGCTCTTCTCTCTTTTGAACTGTTATATGTCTCTTCTCTGTCTTTTTTTCTCTCCTCCTCCATCCCTCTCTTCCTTCCTTCCCTTTCTGTTCTTTTCCCTTTTTTTTCAGCATACCTGGCTTTTTTTTTCCCCACTTGAGGCAGGGATCCTGTGTTTATATCTTTTCTTGAAAACCAGGATGTAATACTATTGGGAGCAAGGTCCATGTTCTTTTCTTTCCCCTTTTTT
>NW_005353838.1:634867-659410 GCF_000412655.1 Myotis brandtii | reverse complement strand
CTTCCTTCCTTCCTTCCTTCCTTCCTTCCTTCCGTGTATGTATCCTCCCTGGTGCTTACAAAGTCATTCACAGTTTCCTGTTTATTTAATTCTTATGTTAGAGTGAGTGGAAGCAGTGTAAGGAAAAAAATGACAAATAAAGCAGGGCCATGCAAATCACATTTTAGTGAACAAAATTAATTTTGAAAATTATGTAAACTCTTCTAGAAGCACCACAAGAAAACCTAAACAGTAACAAACCTAGCATTGTTGGGAGAGATGTAGGTTATTACTCTATATCCTCTTTAAAAGGGAAGATTTCTGTTTATTATTAATTTCCATTTTGAAGTCCTTTTCTAGTAGGAGTGGGAAATGTCCAGCCCGCGGGCCCTATAAGACCCACGAAATATTTTGGCCCTACCAAGGCATTAGGGGTGAGTCAATTAAATATTTGACCAAATATAGCAGGCTAATTTTTAAGTTGATAATTTTGTATGGCCCTGGAATGATGTTATAAATATCCAAATGGCCCTTGGCAGAAAAATAGTGTTCCCCACCCCTGCTAGAGACTTTAACAGAGCGCAATGGGATGATAGAGGAAAAGGCAAAGCTCCTTTACATTGATTTGTACCAGTGGTTCTCAACCTTCTGGCCCTTTAAATACAGTTCCTCATGTTGTGACCCAACCATAAAATTATTTTCGTTGCTACTTCATAACTGTGATGTTGCTACTGTTATGAATCGTAATGTAAATATCTGATATGCAGGATGGTCTTAGGCGACCCCTGTGAAAGGGTCGTTCGACCGCCAAAGGTGTCGCGACCCACAGGTTGAGAACCGCTGATTTGTACTTTACAAAGTTCTTTCTTGGAGAATAACAGGTGAGTCAGTAAAAGCAGGTACTATTAGCCAGGGAACCACTTAAAGAGCCTGAATAATTTTATAACTTTAGCTAATAAATGTGCTCTCACTACTCAGGCTTAGAGATTTATCCTAGCAAGGTAGAGCTGGCAAAAGGGAAGAAATGATGTATCTGGGACATGGCAGAAGTTATTGTGGAAGCAGCAGAATTATTTTATCTATTTGAACATTATACTTGCAGGCTGTGTACAGAGATTCAAATGTTGCCAAGTCAGTGTGGAAGAAGGCAGAGGAAAACAATGGTGGAACCTGAGAAGAACATGTTTCCGAATAGTTGAACATAACTGGTTTGAAACCTTCATTGTTTTCATGATTCTCCTTAGTAGTGGTGCTCTGGTGAGTGAATATTAAGCAAAAGTGGTATAATCTAAGTTTTAGAATAATCTAATACCAATGACTAATAAGTCATTAACCCTTTCTGTTGCATTGTTTTAGTAAATGGCACATTTCCCCCTCAACCTTCATTGTACATCCACTTTCATTTCCACAGCATCAGCCATCACCCCCATTTAATTAATCCCTAACTGTTATCTCTGCTTATGACTTCTTCCTGGAACATAAATACATCTCTATATCAACCATCCTACCCTTGAACCCGTTTCCAAGGCATTTTTAATTACCCCCATTTCATATCTTCCAGACTATAGACTTAATGTATAACTATTTATTTCTGAATTTAATATATATATTTCTAATAAGTTATTTAATTTTTGCTTATTCAGTAACCCAGAAAATTTCTCCCTCCAGTTTATTCATTATAACCAAATAATATGAATATTTAATTACTTATATTTTAATAAGAAAGTAAGCATGGAAGTTACAGTGAAGTTAATGATAATCCTGTGATTTGGAGTTTATAACTTTTAAATCCTGGTGAATTGTGTTTCTGAATGGTATTATCTCTTTATGGACAGTCAGTAAGTCCTTAGGAACCACTTCTCTGACCCTTTTGAATTGTGTAACTATTCTTATGCTATTTAGGAAACAATGAATATTGGTAACAAATATTGGTCAGTGTGCCTAAGTGAGTCATTTACGGATTGGTTTCTCTTTATATGAAGACTTCCTTTACATCAGAATAAATTTACATTTATATAAAAATAAATTACAAAAATATAAACTGTAACATATAGATAGCATTTCAGAAAAAACACTAACACAAATGGAATACTTAAGCCATTAGATAGATGATAGATAGATGATAGATAGGTAGATAGATAGATGGATCTTAATGTTTCTTTAACTTAAGTTTATAATTAGAATATAGGCCTATATTTTCTGCATACTTCTCTGATAAACTGAATTTCTTTATATACTACTATAAGACAAGAAATAATATTTTACCATTGAAATAAATGTAAGACTTTGATGTGAAATATCAAGAGAGGTTCATAATAGAAGAATACATATTGTGGTCTCAATAAGAAGTAATTTTATCTAAATGAGAAGTAATGTAGACTAGTAATGTGTCAGACCTTGTCTTTGCTGAGAAATATAAACTATCAACAAAATGAAGGGGGAAAGGGACAAATGAACCAAACCAGTAAAATTGGACAATGTGATTATCAGTTACAATTCTACTTTATGTAAAATATAAGCTTTACTTTTCATTTCTTCAACCTCCTTTCAGTAGCAAAAAGCCAACAAGGGGAAGCAAAAGAAATCAAACAAAAGGAATAAATAACTTCAAGCTGGGGTAGTACTATCAGGATATGACATCAAGAACTATTTTCTAATAAGTCAAATTAATTCATAAATATTTACTTTTTTTCTTTCAGCTATATTATAAAGAGAGACTATAACTTTTCCCTTGATTCATTAAAAGATCTTAAAGAGGAAAAAAAAGCAATAGCTATTGTTCCTCTGTCCTCCTATTCCAATTGAATATTATACATATATATGTATATATACTTATATATATACATATATATGATCAGAAAAAATAGCTTATAGAGTACAATGGTTTTAGAAATCTAAAATGTATAACTTTTTCTTACAGGCATTTGAAGATATATATATTGATCAGCGAAAGACAATTAAGACAATGTTGGAATATGCTGATAAGGTTTTCACTTACATCTTCATTCTGGAAATGCTTCTAAAATGGGTGGCTTATGGCTATCAAACATATTTCACCAATGCCTGGTGTTGGCTGGACTTCTTAATTGTTGATGTAGGTATTCTCCATATCTTTGTCTTCCATTAAAGGTAGTTTGTGTTATGTATATGCTAATTCTAAAATAGTGAGTCTCTGACCACTATGTTGTGTTGACGGGATGTGCTACATAATAGTCCCTAAACTAATTCACTGAATGTAACTGTAGTTTTTGTAAGAATAGGCTAATTTAGTAATGATTTAGCATTGGAAGGATGAGATTTATGGTGATTATCTAGGAAACAGCTGAATATAAAAAACAGCACTTTGTAGGGACAGTGGTAAAATTGGGCATGTTGTTTAAATTTCTTATGTTGTGAATCAGGCAGATGGGCTTGAATCCCAGCCCCACTTCTATTTGGTTGTATGCCAGTGCGAAATGTACTTGGCTCCTAACTCTGTAAATGATTATATTAGTACATACGGTCTTAAAGGCTCTCGATAAACAGTCATGATAATGGGAGCTCCTGTCAATTTTTAAAATTCTCTTTGATCTACTCAAAGTTTTTAAAGGGTAGGTTTAAAGAGTATATAATACTAGAGGCCCAGTGCATAAAATTCGTGCACGGGTAGGGTCCCTAGGCCTGGCTGGTGATCAGGGCCAATCTGTGGGGCGACTGGCTGGGTGATTGGGGCCCCTGCCTCGCACCCGCCTTGGCTGGCCTGGTACCGCCCACTCACCAGCCCCGCCCCCCGCTGCTGCTGTCGGTTGGGGCCTGCAGGCTTGGGGCAACTCCTGCGTTGAGTTTTCCCCCTGGTGGTCAATGCGTATCATAGCAACTGGTCGTTCCACCATTTGGTCGATTTGCATATTAGGGTTTTATATAGATAGATGGCTTATAACTTTATTAAAGGAGGTAAGGTACAGAGTATAGGGAAAATCTATTTCATACTAGTAATGTACCAGACCTTCACAGATTTCTACACCTAATGATTAATAATACTTCATTTGCCCTAAAAGAAATTACTGTCCTAAAATTTGTTAAAATTAAACATCAGGTTTCATATTATCAATTTGGCATAATTTCAGCTTTAGAAAAGTGTATCCAAAATATCACAGATTTCATAGGTAACAGTTTTATCCCAAAAAGATAATAGTCCAGCAGAAAGATGCAGGCTTCTTGTGGCAAGTATTTCTAGGCTAAGAGTCCTGCATATATTATATCTTCTTAATTCTAAACAAAGGCAAAGCCAGAGCTATTTGAAAAGGTTAATAATGTTACTATGAAATTAGTAAATTGAGAGAAAACCTCAAAAAAATTGCTTCATCATATCATAGAGAGAAATAGTTTCTAATATTAAGGTTTCAAACATTGGAAGTTATATTTCAATTCTCACAATTATTACAAGTTGGTTTTTAATCATCATTTATGATATATTTTAAGAAAATAATTCTCTAGAGCATTTTGTAGTTTTGTAATAATGATACTTTTATTTTTCAATGTTCTATTTTCATTATTTCATATGGATTAGCAAATCACTCTAAAAAAGACAAAAGGAATTATAGTAAATCTAAAGTAATATAAAAATTATAATAAATACTAGAGGCCCAGTGCATGAAATTCGTGCGGCGGGGGGGAGGGGGAGGGCATGTCCCTCAGCCCAGCCTGCACCCTCTCCAATCTGGGACCCCTCGAGGGATGTCTGACTGCTTGTTTAGCCGGGATCGGGCCTAAATGGGCAGTCGGACATCCCTCTCACACTCCAGGACTGCTGGCTCCCAACCGCTCGCCTGCCTGCCAGCCCGATTGCCCCTAACTGCCCTCTTCTGCTGGCCTGGTCACCCCTAACTGCCCTCCCCTGCTGGCCCAGTCACTCCTAACTGCCCTCCCTTGCCAGACTGGTCATCCCTAACTGCCCTCCCTTGCAGGCCTGGTCACCCCCAACTGCCCTCCCCTGCAGACCTGGTCCCTCCCAATTGTCCTCCCCTGCAGGCCTGATTGCCCCCAACTGCCCTCCCTTGCAGTGTCCAGTGTATTTGGAACTGCCCAATACTAGCCATTTTCAAATGAATGAAATTGTAACTCTGTTTGGACATGGAGTTTTGGTAAACTCTTTACCAAAGAGAATTGGACACCTAACATTTTTATTTCTTAGTCTTTGTATATAAATTCATTGATTTATTTATTTGATAAATATTTGATTGGCCATTTTGGACCAGGTACTATAGCAGAAGCTGTAAATTAGTATAGAAAAAAAAACTGAGAGTTTCATAGTAAAAGAACATTTTAAGTTACATTTACTTACATAAGAATAAACTTTAAACAAATGAAAACACAACATATTAGCAAAACAAAGAATCCCCTTTCAAAAATAAACTACAAAATCAATGTGATTTAGCACCTTAATTTAGGAGAGTATCAATTATAGTTAGGTGAAGATATGATTGCAGGATAGAGATTTCTTGCTTTTTCTGATGCAATAGCAGTTTTTGTATTTTATTTAGCCATAGGCAAAACCCTATATTCAGCAGTGACTTAATAAAATAAAGGAAGGATAGCCAATGACATTTTCTTACACTTAGATGTCTTTCTTTGTTAAATTAATTTTTATTTAGTTTTTAAAAACTAATTGGTCTACTAACATATTAATTGAACAATTAATAAATTACATGGCATTTGAGGTGTTTTTATTCAACTATCTTTTAATTAACATATTAAAAGCTACTTTTTTCCATCAGACTGAAAATATTTCCTTAAAATTTGTTAAAGGTTTACTGAAAATATGCAACCATTTATCTTCTGAGTAATTATAAGCAAAATCATATTTGTTGAATGACATAGTAACTAAAAATTGAATGACAGTTATCTTTGTGTTTGTTTGTTTATTGGTGCAGGTTTCATTGGTCAGTTTAACAGCGAATGCCTTGGGTTACTCCGAACTTGGTGCCATCAAATCTCTCAGGACACTAAGAGCTTTGAGACCCCTAAGAGCTTTATCACGATTTGAAGGGATGAGGGTAAGGAAACTGAAAGAACCAGAAGTATAGCCTATAGCCAAAATTAAATTATATTGAGTTTTAAAAAGGAAAAAACCCATGCATGCAAAGGAATGGCAAATCCTTGCAAAATTGCTACTTTATCTTTTTATCTGTTGCATATTTACTTCTAGGTGATATGCAAGAGAATTTAGGCCTCCCTAAAAATGATACAATATCATTTATCTGCTGTGCTTATTAAAATGACTTTATTTCCTAATCTATCTTGGGAGTTTCCTTACAAACCTGTATACAAAAAAGCAAATGCACTATTAAAATACTGTGTGTAACGATATGATAATAATCAACTAAAGTGAATTTGACATCATGTGCTTCTCATTGTGATGATCTAAACTGTACTTTATGAGTTTTACTGAAAATAATATGAATCACACATGTGCCTAAGAATAAGCAAAAAGAAAAAATTGACAGTTTTGTCTGTATAATGCCAAAGCTTGCATTATTGTAATATTTTCAAGGGTAGATATTAAATATTGACTAAATTTTAAACTTTTTAAAAAAGTTATGTTTAATATAGCCTCAATTTATAATTGCATTAATCTTCTTAATTTATACAAATAGTAATAGTAACTTAAAGATTTTATATATAAATCCACACAATTTTTCATGACAATGTGGTAAAACATTTACAGCATAATGAACAGAAAATGTAATTTTTACTCATTACATAGATGATTTATAAATTAACCATAACTTAAATCTCATTTATCAGAATTACACAAAACTTTATATTACTTCTTCTAAGGAAATACTAAACCATTCCCTATGGTTTATAACAGATTAGAAATTTTGTTGTTATTTACTTGTTAATTTTCCAGACCTTTTTAAAAAGCATGAAGCACTTACATATGATATATAGAATAGAAAGTAGTTATTTATTAAAAAATCAATTTTTAACCAGAACAAAGATTTTTAATTAGGAAAAAATATTGCTCTTTTATTGACTAAGATTTAGTTATGTTTGTAGAATCTAAGCAGACTTGTCTTTTTCCACTTGCATTTTCTAGATTGTTGATAGCCTTATAATATGTTCTTCTAAAATAAAATTTTTTTAAATGTCACTTTTTAAGAACATAAGACTTGTCTTCAGTTTCCTAACATATATAAATAATTCCCTCAGTAGAAACAATTTAACACAATATAATATAGTCTTATTTTATTTCTCACAGAGATCCTTATGTTTTTACTAAAACATTAAAGTAAATTCTCTCCAGCGTATGTAAAAATTAAGTTTATTTTCCAATTAAATGTCACTTTCTATTGTTTTATACTGCCAGTGTCAGTTCTGGAGAAAAATATTACTTTAATACATTCTACTTGAAAACTTGTCACCTGAATCAAAGTATAGCAGTTCCCCTTTATTCGAGGTTTCACTCCATGGTTTCAGTTATCCATGGTCTGAAAATATTAAATGGAAAATTCCAGAAATAAATAACTCATACATTTTTAATTGTGGGCCATTCTGAGAAGGCACACACCATCCAGCTATGTCCCACCCAAGACATGACTCATCTCTTTGAATAGAAAGATAGTCACTTAGTAGCCTTCTTGGTTATCAGACTGACTGTCACGGTATCATAGTGCTTGTATTCAACTAACCCTTATTTTGCTTAATAAGGCCCCCGAAGCTCAAGAGTAGTGATCCTTACAGGGCGTGTTTCCTTCAAGTGTAAAGAGCAGTATAGTACAGTAAGATATTGTGAAGAGAGAGACCCCATTCACATAACTTTTATTATAGTATGTTGTTATAATTGTTCTATTTTATTATTAATTATTGTTGTTAATATCCTATTGTGCCTAATTTATAAATTAATCTTTATTCTAGGTTTATATGTATAGGAAAAAACACAGTGTATATAAGGTTTGGTACTACCCTTAGTTTCAGGCGTCCACTAGGGGTCTTGGACTGCATCCCTCCCAGATAAGAAGAGACTACTGTCATACGTTTTAACTGTCTCCTGAAATCTAAACAGTGCTAAGCATTTGAAGATGTTATAAACATTTTGAAATTGACCATGAATCAAATGGCCAGATACTCCTGTATTTAACACTTCATTTTTGTAACAATGTTGGTCTTGTGTATCTACCTGCAATTTTTACAGGAATAACCTTACCTATACTTTTTGATCGATGAGGCTTTTTATAATATAAGGAGAGATTAGTTTTTGAATCTTTGAGTTTCAAAAGCATAAACTCCTTATAAATACTGATGGAAGATGAACTTAACAGATTTATGAATATGGTTCCTTGCCTCATAATGACAGCATATACACAACCCTAAAATGGCTGATCATTTCAGTGTGTATTTGGCATTGTAGAGACAAAATAATCTGATTATAGATTCTGTTTTTCTGTGTTTCTAAGTGTTTGGATCTTTTGACTTTTTATAAAATGTAATCATGGATGGTGGTGAGGATGGAGATAATAATGATAATGATAATTGGGAAGTGAGATTGGAATATACGTAGAAACTCTCATTTTATTCTTTTTCCTAGCAGCATAAAATCACAATAGCTGTGTAAAAGCGTAAATCAGCCATTCATTTTCTTTTTGTTGTCTTGTCACATTTTCAGAGCATGTGCTTTTATGCGACATTACCAAGGAAAGCATGTTGCACAATGCTTGATAGGAAGTTAGAAAGTAATAAACAAATTATCATCACGTTGCACTTTATGTTTTGCATGTTTTATGCACATTCTGGCTGAGAGCTTTTCAACATTTATTGTATTTCAAATTTCCAGTCCAAATTTTTCAACTTGTAAAATTGAACTGAGTGAATTGATGTCATGACTATCTAGAGTAAAATAAAATTTGTACTTAAATTTGTGTTCTTAATTTCCTAATCTAGGAAATGGTAAAGACCTTTTTCAAAAGAACTCAAGTCTTGATTGATAGGGAAACAGACAGAGAGCATCATAAAAAAAAGTAACACCAAATGTTCTGTCATATCAGATTTCTAACTAATAACAAACTATATATTTCTATTTTATATAGGATAATCTTGCTCCAACTTGGATGGGGTGGAGCGCTGGTTCCTCCCCTCAGCCCTTTATTATGGGTACTGTATTACCCCTTTTGCTACCTTTCATCCTTTCACTGTGACTTTGTGTAGTGGGATGAGGGAGGGATTGGGAAGGGTACCACAGTAGGGAAAATATAGTATTTACATTCTAATTCCCAATTTTCAACTGTCTTGAATTTTCTTTTGAGAAAAGTAGCTTTGAGTATTTATTTACCCTCTGTGGATTTGAACCCCAATCGTTGATGTTTTTATTAAGTTTCATTGAATATGGTTTAGTTATGTGTATATTGAGCTATCTATTGATGGGGAGATTGACTGATTGGTGATGGTGGGGGACCTTGCTTTAGAAGGATTGGGTGAATATTTTAACTTGTCAAGTTCATGATGCTCTTTGAGACATAAAACCCTTGCCATTGTTTGCATTGGTCTGGGTCCTGAAAATTGCCAGCAGTTGATTCCTTGCCTTGTTGAGTTACATGAGCAGATGCGAGGGTACAATATTTCTGGTTTCTTAAGATTGGTATTGACTGTGTGACCATTCTCACTTTTGTATTAAGTGTAAGTTTATAGAGTTACTTTAAAAATGTAACAAGGCAAAAATATATTATGAAAGAGTTGAGTTAGCACATGTGATTTATATTTTAAATGAAACTTAACATACAGGTACTTTTTTGAATTATGTAGACTAACACACCCACCTAAAAATAAAACAAACTGATTTCTTAGCATGTGTGTTAAGATAAGATGTTTAAATTAATAAATTTAAATTAAATATTCATTAAATGTAGATGTATTAATTAAATGAATTTAATACAAGAACTCACTTTTAGAATAAGATCCAACTAACTGCTTAGGATCTTAGAAGACATCACAGTAAAAACATAAATGAAAATAAATCTACATTTTATGTATTCCTAAAGTTTAGAAATAATGTACAAGAAGGAGAGTTTTTATTTTTGAGGCAAAAAAAGGTTGGAGTATTTTCATGGATAATTGATGTATCATATCTTTCAAAAATAATTACCTTGATTAAATTCCACAACAAATATAGTCATTAGATTTTAAAAAGATTATCTGACTCTTCTTCATGCTTAATAATGTGTGATTTTTACTTTACCTACTTTTATTTTTTTATTCATGTAGTTATTTTGTATTTGGATTAGAGAAACTTTAGAATCCATGAGTAGTATTGATTTCAAGTTCAAAGTCAATTCGTTCAGACAAGAACACATTTCTGCATGTATCAGAATTCCTCACATTAATTTGCATATTAAATTGTCAAGTCCTCATTTCATATTGATTTAATCAAAACTGCAGATAAGGAATCAAAAATAGAGTTTTTATAAGAATGGATTGTGCCAGAATAGTGAAATTGCATTTGATGATGTTTTACAAAACATTTGTGAGAAGAAGCAACCTCTAATGTTAATTCCTTTCTTAGATATCTCATTTTACACAGCCTGAAACCTCAATCCGTTCTTTCCAGTGTATTCAGGCTAGTGCTGCCTAGCGCCTTTACCAAATGGGAACCAATTACTGCAGTTCCCTGGAGGCTGGAAAGAGTTAATACACCTCTTTCTGTCCTGAACCAAGAACTGTCTTGAGGCTCTTGGGAAAGACAGTCCTTTCCCCCCTGCTCCTTCATTGCCCACTTTAATAAAATTTTGAATATGAATGGACCTTTGTATAGTAAATTCCCTAATACTAGTGGAATATTTTCTTACATATAGTTATTTTACCTTCATAAAAATAAACTTTTTCTCTGGGTTAAATGTATGCCAACATTGTAATCATGTCTGAAAGGCAGTGCTGCGGAGCACTTGTACCATAAATGGATTAATTTTAATGCCAAACAAGTCCTCTTTTTCAAAGTAAATCTCTCAAACATATTAACTAACCCCCAATTTTTTGTTGTACCCAGCTCTTTATTCTCATTTCATATCCACAATGAGCATTTAACAATTATGCTTTGATCAATAAATGCTAAGCTAAACTTCATTCATTCATTCAATGAACCATTTTTATATTCCTTTATTCAAAGCACTCTGTTATATTCCTATTTTCACGGCACTCAAGGCCTTGGAGAATTCACAAATATATTTTTCCATCTTAAATTTTAAAAAAATAAAAAGCATGCCATCATTGAGGATTATTAGAATGTAATGAACTCTAATGAAGAGCAATATGTGTACCAGATAAGTGCAAGAACTCTAAGGAGAATTAGTGAAGTTGAGTGCAAAGAGCACTAGATGGTACTTCTTTCTAGTCTTCTTTCTGAACTTGACCTACCTTAGCCTCATTCTTCTCATTTACCAAATGAGAACACAATACTAAATTATTTCTATGGCCCTGACCAGCACTGGAATTCTAATTCTGGAAGTCAAAAGAGGAAACATTCACCTTTATTTTGGAAGCTAAACTGAGGGGGTAAAGTTAGGCTCCATGAAAAAAAAAGTGCTGCTTGAAATAAAGCTTGGAAGAAGAAAGAGTATCTAAGTAAAGAGGATTTTGGACAAGAAATGGCAACTCAGTTCTAGGGTAATAATATTAGTTGGATTGTCGTGAAGAGTAGGTGGCTAGCAAATTTAAAACTAGAAATGTAGATTGTAGAGTATTTTTAATATCAAGGTAGAGACATTTTTGATAATGAGTGGGAAGCCATTAAATAATTTTAAAGTGAGACTTGGAGAAGATTAATTCCTCTTACATGGATCAAAGGAAGGAGACATTAGAAGGCTCTAATGATAGTGCAAGTATAAGCTCTCAGAGGCCAGAACTAGGATGGTGGAGGTGAAAATGGAAAAGAAGTGACAGAGGTGATAACGGTTTTGAAGAAGTATGACACCTACAGATTGATATGGAAAGAAATAGGTGTAGGTAACCATTGCTCTGGTCATGCTCTAAATTGGCTGTTGGTAAAAATATACATTTTAACATGTACTCTCCTGTGTGCACAATAGAAATAGCTTTTTTATCTGGATGGTAGGCAAAATATTTAGAAAAAAGAGGCAAGAAATAATAACTTGACTTCAGCTTTCAAATTCTGAATCCAAGAGAAATCTAAGTGTATCCACATATTTAAAACAAAGTATAAAATAAATATTTTTTCAATCAATTACATTAATGCAGAAAGCCAAATGAGATAAGGCAAGGTGCCATGGGTCAATGAGAGTAGGCTGCATAGATGACATCATTCGGATCTGCCTGGATAACTCGACTGATTTTACTTTTTCATGCTCATGTCTCCACCTTTGTCATTAGTGGTTTTATCATATCCTTTGGCCCACTTATTACACTATTTTGTAACCCCAGAAGGCCTACGGTTATTTACACATTTTAATAAGTCACTAAATATCAGGGTTCAGAAGCATCTGGAATTCGCTATGTTTTTTCAGAAACTTTGCTCTAAAAATACGCTGACATCCTATGGCCGATAGAGGATATTTTGAAGCCTGTTGTTTGCTTTGGATCAGATTGACAAGAATACTGAGATTCATAGGTAGAATTCACTTAGCTATTAATGTTCAAGTCTGAGGTGCCATCTGCCACTGAGGAGCATTGTAGGGGCTGCTTTCTTTTCCCTCTTAGCTACTCACATACAGCTCCAATGGGAACTGTGGAGGGGGAAGCAAGGACAGTCATCTCTACAATGTTGCCAAATATGAAAACTCAGATTTTGAATTTATGATAAAGAAATAAAGACAAGGGGAGAGAACATGTTTCAGTAGGAAAGAGTAGATAATTAGCACAGAACCTGATGTAATCACATCAGATTTGGGAAATATATATGGCATCCCTCCTTTTCTTATTTTCCTAAGAAACTGATTTCTATTATGTTTCATTTAAAATAAGTTTATTGAATTAAACTCAGTAAATGAAACAACTGACATGACTGGAGCTTGAAATAAAGATGTGATGATCTAATGAAATACATAATGCTAAAGTGTCTTGCTTCTTCTGCAAAAATTATTAGTCATAGCAATGCATGAATAATTAAGGACAAAATTATGTTAGGTATTTAATATTTTTATACTTATATATCTTAAATTTTAATTAATTAGAGTATATTGGTCAAATCAACTCATCCAAATATTTTAGTTTTGTTTTTTAATATATTGCCTTTTTAAAAATGAGTTAGTCTGTATTAGGATTTCCTACTTCTCTTTTTTTTCTCTAATAAACGGCACATATTCTGACTTCCTCTGGCAGCAAATTCCTCTAATTTTGCTTTTCCTTTAACTTTTGAGTACTTCCCCTTCTCTATTTTTAAACTTTTTGTTTCTTTGTCATATTATCTATATTTGTTTCCCTAAATGTATTGCTTAAGAAATAATAGATTTTATTGTAAGATTTTTTTACTTTACTTTTCCAGTATAAGCTCAATACTGAAAAATTAAAGATTGGTAGGGGGATGTCTTATTTTCTTAACCAACAAGAATTCTGACTTTTCTTTTTTTCCATTTGTGTATTAGGTGGTTGTGAATGCCCTTTTAGGAGCAATTCCATCCATCATGAATGTTCTTCTGGTTTGTCTTATATTCTGGCTAATTTTCAGCATCATGGGTGTAAATTTGTTTGCCGGCAAATTCTACCACTGTATCAACACCACAACTGGTGAAATATTTGACATCAGCGACGTGAACAATCATTCTGACTGCCAAAGGCTAATAGAAAGAAATGAAACTGCAAGATGGAAAAATGTGAAAGTAAACTTTGATAATGTAGGATTTGGGTATCTCTCTTTGCTTCAAGTTGTAAGTGAACACTCTTTTTCTCTGAAATTTGTTTATTGTTTGGAATAATAACAAAGTAATTACCTATATCCATTATTTAGCTACTGAAGAAGAAAGTTTATAACATTTATTTTTCTAATTTTGTTTTATTAGTACCAGTTTATGAGCCCAAGTGGGTGGAAACTCTATATACTTAAGCAATACAGAATAGTTGATAGTGGCCAGGTATTTCAGTTCATTCCTAAGGTCTTTTTCTCTTTCTTCTCATATTGCTTTCTCTTCCCACATGAAAAAGTTGATTAATACATCAATAAGTTTATTATTTTTTCTATTGCAATTGAAAAGCTTGTTTTCACTGAGGGATCACCTCCCCCCCCCCCCCCGCCCCCGCCACACACACACACCCAAAAGCACACAGACTCAATACACCTGATTAGACTGACGCTGGTGGGCATTAACTGCTACTGAGTTGTATCATTTGGATTGAAGATCAGGGAATGATATTCAGGTTTTAGGATCAGATTCTCACAATGAAATGGAAATAATAGCGGATAATGCCTGGATACAGAAAAGAAACATAAGCAGCTGTGGTTACACTTCAAATGACCTTTCAATACAGTTACTTAAGTCTATTTTATCATACTAGTAATGTTTTCACTCCTGGGTCTCTAAGACTGACTCATACAAAATAAAAATATAATTTATGAAAATGCAAAAGATGGTGGCCCTTTAAATATTTTCCTATGATGCTGCTTTTAGCTGCAGCTGCATATCAACAAAGCAGTGGATAACGGCTGCTGAAATGCCACTTAAAATTTTTAAAAGTTGAGTAAGTTCTCCCCTTGTGATTTTACAGAGTTCTTAAGGCAGAAGTCTATTTTTTTTCATCAAGGTTATGATTTCAGTTGTTCAGCTGAAGACTAGATAAGCAAACAAACCTACACTGGTCTCTTGCATCTCTTTCAGAGGTGTCTGTACTACTATTTTTTACACATTCTTCCCACCTTCTTGTTAGAATTCTTATTTCTCTTGTGGATATTGCTGACTTATTCTGAATGCTCATGCAATTAAAATAAATTAAAACAGGGATTTTAAAAAATCTGGTGTGTATGATTTATTTAAATATTATAGTAGACACATTATATTTCCTTGGGCATTTAGCCTAACCATTTACTAATGGCCACACTTGTAAAAGTGTCTCACTTCATAAAATTGAGAAAATAGAATTTAAAAACTTCAAGGAATTCCTTAAAATTCTGAAAATATAGGATAATGAAACTGCACAAAACTATAAAATAAATTCTGCTCTTTAAGAAACTAAGTTTTATACTTAGCTTTAAGCAGAATTGCCTCTCTGTTGTTTAGTAATTCACTGAAATGGTTCCTTGAATCACCTTTCTCTGTTTATGTTCCTAGTGTGTGATGGATATGTTCTATCATTGACCTCAGCCATTGATACATTCAATATTTCCCTCTTTGATATACAAATAACTTCTATTTTCTAGCTAAGAGTCATTTCATGATCTTCACAGCCATCATACCCACCATTGTGTGGCTTTCTTCCTACAATATCCACCACTTCACAAGTGTTAGTGTTATGAAAATATATGTGTATTGTGTTGCAATACAGATGCTGAAAGCTTAGTTAAATTACTTGCTAACAAACAATCCTCTCAGGCTCATAGGACTCAAAATTTATATCGTGGGACAAATAACAAATTGCTATAAGTTATTAGACTCAGGATTCTTCTTGAATTTATGAATGCCAACTGTCTACTGTACATTTTTCACCTTTCTTGTGCATATTAACTCACTCTCATAAAAAATTATATAGAAGAATGTAATATAGGATTATTTCTGGATGTTATATTTCAAAATTCTTAAAAGGATAGTTGCAACTCTGACTTTATACACAGGGGTGGGCAAAAGTAGGCTTAGAGTTGTAATACAAATAAATAATACAATGATTAATAAATACTACCAGAAAAACTCTGTTTCCTATACTCATAACTGTAAACCTACTTTTGCCTACTCCTGTATGTGTGTGTATATATATATATATATATATATGATCTTTAGTGTTACAAATAAAGAGAAATCTTAAACTTTTGGATACTTTGATCACCTTACAGATAGATTTCAGTAGATGATCAGATCATTGTAATTGTTTTGCTGCTACAGATATTGCCAAATGTGGTGGTATTCGTAAAGCTTTCTAAAAGCATTCTTCCAAATTTATCCCTAACTGGTTTGGCTCAGTGGATAGAGCATCGGCCTGCAGATTGAAGGGTCCCAGGTTCGAATCCGGTCAAGGGCATGTACCTTGGTTGCGGGCATATCCCCAGTAGGGGATCTATCCCTCTCTCTTCCTCTCTGTAAAAAATCAATAAAATATAAAAAATAAATAAAAAAAATAAAAGTATTCTACCAAATTTTGATAGCACTTTAAATTGTATGATTTTATTAACTCTAAAGAATTGAGAAGTATTTGTGATTAGATATCACAAGTATTTGATATCTAATGACCATTTTGTTCATTATGTGTTCTAGAAATGAAAAGACTTACTTAGATATTGTGTTGTTCCAAAACCCATGTCAAATTTGTTTTGAAAGTCTTTTGAAAATGTTCCTTTGTAAAAAATACATAAGTGAGAATATTTATTATAAGTTAGATCTCAATTATTTTTATGCCAAAGTAAAGCATATGTGTCCTTTTTTTATAGGCCACATTTAAAGGATGGATGGATATAATGTATGCAGCAGTTGATTCCAGAAATGTAAGTATTTTGTATATACTTTTTTAAATAATATTTGTTAGGTGCTAAAATTAATTCAGCAGAGTATTGCAATCAAATGGAATGATTCTACAATGATTAAAAAAATAAAGGGAAAAGTATGACTCAAATTAATATTCAAGTATACCAATGTTTATAAAAAAGATCTTACAAAGATCAATCAAACTATTTTGAAAGGCAAACTGAAATAGCATATTCATATATTTAATAACTAACAAATATCTTTCTATTAAATAGTTCCTATTTTTATCCTCTTATCTACTAATTATATAATCAGTAATAATTTTGGTGTGCAGGAGCAAATGTGAAAATATATGTGATTGCCAACTACTGTCCAAATATCAAGAGGTTGAAATATATAGTTACTCCCCATATTGAATGGTATGAAAGTTTGAGATGTTGTTGTCCAGGCAACTTTAAATTTCTATAACAGTTCCTTTCAAATTAATTCTTTTATATGATTTTAGTATCCATACTTTACTAATGCTGTTATCACTTCTATGGCCAACAGATACCTTTAAGTGTATATCACCAAAGTAAAGACCTACTTTATTTGATTTCTCCTACCACAGCCTCTTTCCGGCCTCAAGAAAAGAACTAATATCCACGCTCATTCCAACTCAAACTTTGCAAAATTAAGGTTTTCTAAAAGCCTTGATTTTTTATTCTGAAGCCCAATCTGTTTAGTCTATCATTATAGACTGTCCCGATAATCTTTAAACTGACCTGATAGACCTCACTTTTATCTTTCTTCAGATGCACTTCCCCTAAGTGGCTTTGGTTTTATGTTAAGTATCATCCTGATATGCTCCAGAGTTGTGTTATTTCACTTGGTTACTTATTATTTTGTTTTGTGTTTTTGGTTGGCTTTTAACTCTATTGTCTTTAGAAGGACATAAACCTATGAGTGAACTATCCATAATGACTTCTTTACTCCTTTACTAAGTGATAGATAATAGTTCAATGCTAATTTACAATAAGCACAATCTAGATATTAAATTATCAATTGAAGATTTATAAGATGGAGTTCTAGTTATATCTACTAAATCTGAAAAATTCAGTGAATGTTGTAATGTTAAAGATACGATGCTGAAAATCTAAACGAATAATTCAATTCTTGTTTGCTGAATAAATTCATGTATGCACAAATGGTTGCTTCTAAACATTGTATACATATTTACTCAAGTAAAACTTTTTCACTAATTTTTAAATTATTAAAATTCAGTGCCTTAAAAATTTTTCCAAATTTTGCATACTACTGTCCAAATATTAAGATGATAGTTGTATTTACATTTATAAAAATAGATCCTTAAGTGTCCTGATAACCATATTTTTTTACATGAAGACATCCTTAAATGCCACTTTCAGAGATTTTTTTAGAAGTAGTTGATACAGAAAGAAAAGAAGTACTGCTTAAGTATTACTACGAATTTTCTTTTCTATTCTCATGAAAAAGTACCAATGACTTCTAGTCTCAATATGTATTGTGATATTTTACAAAATATTTTCCTTTGGTAGGTGGAATTGCAGCCTAAGTATGAAGAAAGTCTATACATGTATCTTTACTTTGTTATTTTCATCATCTTTGGGTCCTTCTTCACCTTGAATCTGTTTATTGGTGTCATCATAGATAATTTCAACCAGCAAAAAAAGAAGATAAGTATTTCTAATATTTTCTCTCTCACTAAAGATAGTAAAATTATTTGAGGTATTCTCGCCACCAAAGTATACTTTAATTCAGAGACCAAATGGGTGTGTATAAGAAAGTCTTTTTTTGTATCCTCTCCCTTGCCATCCACTGCTCACACCCCTGGGAATAGGTTTACAAATCCTCTCTCCCTTCTGGTGTTGTTGTTGTTTTTAATCAGAAACTAAATTTTCTATCTTTTGAAAGAGAATATTAGAAAGGAACCCAGGCATATGCCCTTTTCCCAAAGTCAATTTGTTGTTTTATCCTTGCAACTCCCCTCCTAAAAATACATCTTCCAGCTAAAGCCCTTCATTGGTTCCTTTTATATATTTCTACTTCATTTTTCCTGATATTTAATGATAAACTACCAGTTCCCATATTGAATTAAACAGCTCTTTATATTATTATCATCTTTCCAAATATATATGCACATTATAGAAAATATGGAAAGTAAAGAAATATCATTACTCATGAGTAACCACTATTCACATTATATGTTTTCTGTTCAAATTTTCTCTATACAGATTCTTGTTATTGAAATTATTTTATCTATAATTATAAATTCTCTTTTTTATTATACTTAAGTATTTTGTTAAGTCTTCATATACACATGATCATAATTTACTTAACCACTTCCCATAATATTAATGATTCTGGTTGCTTCTAATCTTTAATGATTTAAATAGTGTCTTGTCAAAAGTTTTTGTGGGGAAAACCAGTTTTAATTATTCCAGTAAGATAAATTCCCAGAGTAAAGTAGTTTGCTTTCCCAAAATAACAATCCCACTTACACTGCCAATAGCTATGTACAGGTGTGCCCAGGTCACAGCTGCTTCAATAACATCAAACACTCTTTGTTTTTACTACTTGATATTTGATAAATTAAATTAGTATTTCATTTTATTTATTTATTTTTTTTGTTGTTGTAAATCCTCACCTGAGGATATTTCCCATTGATAGAGTGAGTGGAAGTGAGGGGAAGAGACAGAGAGAGAAACATCAAAGTGAGAGAGACATCCATTGGTTGCCTCCTGCATGAGCCCCAACCAGGGTCAGGGATTGAGCCTGCAATTGAAGTATGTCCCCTTGACTGGAATCAAACCCAGGACCCTTCAGTCCATGGGCCAATACTCTATCCATTGAGTCAAACTGGCTAGGGTTTATTTTACCTTTGTCTTTTATTGGTAGGTTTGAATGTGTTTTCAAGTGCTTTTTTGCCATTTATTTTCCTTTCTTTGTGTATTGCTCTTTCATCTCATTTGCTCAGTATATTTTCTTATTCTATAACTAGAGGCCTGGTGCACGAGATTCATGCACTCACGGAAGTCCCTCAGCCCGGCCTGTGCCCTCTCGCAGTCCAGGAGCCCTCAGGGGATGTCTCACTGCCACACTGCTGCTAATGCTCCTTCTGTGGGAGCAAACTGACCACCAGGAGGCAGCTCCTGCATTGAGCATCCTCCCCCTGGTGGTCAGTGCGTGTCATAGTGACCAGTTGTTCCACTATTAGGTCGATTTGCATATTAGCCTTTTATTATATAGGATATTGAAAATAATAAAGTCAATTTCAGATGATTGTGAGAATTAAATAGGATTATAGTACCTAAAATGTACTTTTAATTTTTCAAATTTTAAGTCCCAGGCATAATTATCCTAACTGGTTGAAGTTTGCATTTCCTTTTTTAACTACCCCTTTCCTATTTTAAGTTTATCATTGAAATATTGTGTGCAAAGGGACATAGTTTTAACTAGTTTTGGTTTTTCTTTTCTATACTTTGGAGGTCAAGACATCTTTATGACAGAAGAACAGAAGAAATATTATAATGCAATGAAAAAATTAGGATCAAAAAAGCCACAAAAGCCTATACCTCGACCAGGAGTAAGAAATACCAAATGATATGGGGGGAAAATATACCAAAAACAAAAACTTGCATGGGTTTTCTTACAAGAGAGATAGCAGCTAACGTTTCTAGCCTCAAAGATTTCTTCAATTTTTTAAAACATCATTAATTTATATCTTTTATGGTAATGGTAAAAATTATTTTAAAAAAGAGAGAGACCAAAAATAAAAAAGAAGAAGAAATAGAAAATGTGCTCTTAATTTCAAGGGATTTAGAATTATACAGTTAGAATCCAAACTAAATGGCAAAGGACACAAAATACTAGTAAACTTTCATAATATGCTAGCCAGCAGTTGCATTCTTGAGAATGATGAGTAATATAAACTTTCCCTTGATAAGCCTCAACAGTGGAAGTAGAAATGGGTCAACTGTGTATAGGAAAAATGTAAGATAGAAGATATCCTCAGAGTTCCTCAGTGACCTTGGGAAATGAGCCAGACAATGACTGGCAGTGACTGACAGTGGCAGACCTGGGGAGCAGAACCATGGATCAGTGACAAGGGATGTGAATTTTAAAAAATGTCTTTATTGATTTTTAGAGAGAGAGGAAAAGAGAGGGAGAAAGAAAGGGAAACACGATGTGAGAATAGAACATTGATTAGCTGCCTCCTCTACACCCCCTACCAAGAATGGAGCCCACAACCCAGGCAAGTGCCTTGACAAGAAATAGAACCAGCAACCTTTTGGTGCATGGTAGGATGCCCAACTGAGCACCAGCCAGGCTGAGGATGTGAATTTTTTTTTAATTTTTGTTTTATTGCTTAAAATATTACAAAGAGTGGTACATATGTCTCCTTTTTTGAGGATGTGAATTTTTGACATCAAAGAATAAGGGAGTGCTTTTCTGGTCTGATTATCCCCGTATAGACTCAATCAGAATTCTGTGTCTGACAATGTCAGCAAAGACTGTGTGGTGGAAGAACATCAATACTGCCATAAATGAACTTTAAATGCAAAATGTCCTAGAAATCCCAAGTTCCCTTGAACAGTTCTTTGAGAATAAGACAAATGGAATGTTATTAGATACTGCATTTTGAAATGGATGCATGGTTCAACTGATAATGGGACATTGTGGTAAAACAAAATAAAGCAGATTTCTTACCTTCTTATAAACTTAATACGTTAATATGCATTTGTATTACTATGCAATGTTTCTTATCAGAAATCTCCTTTTGAGAAGAGATTGTTATTCTGTGGAAAACACTTTGGTAAACAGCAATTTAGATAACTGAATTAAAAAAAATTAATGTATTGCCCAGTCGGCATGGATCAGTGGTTGAGCACTGACTTATAAATCAGGAAGTCATGGTTCGATTCCTGGTGAGGGCACAGGCCTGGGTTCTGGGCTCGATCCCCAGTGTGAGGTGTGCAGGAGGCAGCCAATCAATGATTCTCTCTCATCATTGATGTTTCTATCTCTCTCTCTGAAATCAATAAAAATATATTTTTAAAAAGTAATACATTATAAACCACCTTTTACAAAATTCAGGGCCAGTGGTTACTCTGTACAATACTAGGGAGTCAATGGAGAAAGTGTTTCTATAGATGTTAATATGTACAGAAAAACTATTCTGTTGCTAAAAGCATTTCTGTTTCTCTACAGAACAAATATCAAGGAATGGTCTTTGACTTTGTAACCAGACAAGTTTTTGACATAAGCATTATGATCCTCATCTGTCTCAACATGGTCACAATGATGGTAGAAACAGATGACCAAAGTGAATATGTAACTAGCGTTCTGGCACGCATCAACCTGGTGTTCATTGTGCTGTTCACCGGAGAGTGTGTTCTGAAGCTCATCTCCCTCCGCCATTATTATTTTACCATAGGCTGGAATATTTTTGATTTTGTGGTTGTCATTCTCTCCATTGTAGGTAAGAAGTATTTAAAGTCTCTTAAGTTCAGTTCAATAAAAGTAAAAGTGGGAACAATCAAGTTTAAATTAGAGGCCACCCCACCACTCAGAGATAACCACTAAGAAAATGTTTATGTATTTCATCCAGGTGTGTTTGCTTTTCTTACAAAATGAGGCTCCTGCTATACATACAGTATTGTATCCTATTCTGTCCATTCTAGATACTAGGTGTATTATTTGTCAATATAATAAACTTTCATTCATTTGAATTAGAAATGTACTATTAACTGAGATCAAAATGTTTTGAGATGTTGAGATTGAATAGCCTATACATTATCTAGATGGCTCTATTGAGAAGAAGACTAGAAATTTAGTCTGGTATTTAGGAAATACATTGCATCAGAGATATGGACATAGAGCCATCAGCAAGTAGATAGGACTAGAAGTAGATGACAAGAGAAGATAAAGCCTAGAGTGAGAAAATAATAAAAATAAAAACAAAAAATGTTACCAAATTCATATCAGAAGTTCTTTAAGGATATCAGGTAGAGATTTTCTAGATTACTCTGAAAGGGTTTATAGTAATGATGCACAAAGGAGAGTACAGGTGGCACAGGACATTGTTTGATGTTTGTTCAAAACCCTTCAACAGGTCACATGAGCAATAGCTCATCTTGTTAAAGATACAACTCCAGCTCCAGTGAAACAAAGAAGTCTGTCCATGGGACTGAAGCATGCACTCTTTCCTAAACCAGATAATATGATTAGGTCAATATTTAACCATCCAATATGGGGCACCTCTATTGGGAAGATTTTTATGTCATTCCCCTCTCTGAAGAAGTTGGTTGATACCCAATTCATACGTTGTATGTAGCCTTTGATTCCTACACTAATCCCTCATGTAATCCTTTGTGGATAGGGTACTTAAGTTGTATGCATCTCTCTTATTTTTTTTTCTCTCTCTCTCTCTTTCTCTCTCTCTCTCTCTCACACACACATACACACACATACACAATTATGTAGGCTTACTTACCCTGTACAGAATGAGACAGTGTAATTCCAAGACACTTGGTTTCTTGAGCTCCTCTTCAGTACAATTATTATTTCGTTATTTAAATGGTAAAAGGAGAAAGAAACGTAAAAGAAGAGGGCTGAGAGACCAGTATCAGCTACAGGAGACCAAAAAGATCATCAGCCTTAGATTTCTTTATACATACACCAGAGCATCTATAAATAAATATATAAGAACTAGAGGCCCATTGCAGGAAGATTCCTGCAAGAATAGGGCTTCCTGAGGCCGGAGCGAAGCAGTGAAGAAGGGAGCAAAGCCCGCCTCGATTCCTTCCGTCTCCACTGCCTGACTCCCTCCCACCTCTGCCGCCTGGCTTCCTCCTGTCTCCGCTGCTGTCCCGCCCAGCTGCCCGGAGTTGCACATGGGAGGGCTGGATGGAGGCCGGGTGGGTGGCAGATCGCTGCTGTCCCGCCCAGCCACCCCGGGTTGCACATGGGAGGGCTGGATGGAGGCCAGGCGGGCGGCGGATGGCCTGTCCCGCCCTGCCTGCAGTATGTAAATTTAACAGCCATCTTTGTTGGGTTAATTTGCGTACTCTTCTGATTGGCTGATGGGCGTAGCAAAGGTACAGTCAATTCGCATCTTTGTCTTTTATTAGTGTAGATATTATAGAGGAGACTCAGAAAAGTATTAAATTCATGGAGAGATGAAGATAGCATCAAAAACTGCAGATGCTTTTAGATGGTTAAGGACTGAAAAGAGGATATGTGATTTGCCATTTTAAAAGAAAAAAAAGTATATTCATGTAAATTTGTTCTTATACTATTGGCCAATGCTATTCAGCCAGAATTGAGAATTTTAACTTATTTTTTTATAGATTCAGTCTGGAAATTTTAAGTAAGCTAATAAATAGTTTATAAAGTCAAAAAGTACTGTAAAATTTTTATTGAACTGAATGTTGTTTTAACTCAGACTGCCATAACAGAACAGGTCGCTTGAACAACTAAAATTTATTTTCTCAAAGTTCTGGAGATTAAAAATCCAAGATCAAGGTGCCAGCATGGTGGGTTTCTGATGAGAGCTCCCTTCTTGGCTTGTAGACAGCCACCTTCTCACTGTGTCCTCACATGGCTGTGGGGAGGGGGGGCTTGAAAAGGGACAGGAAGCTCTCCAGTGTCTCTTCTTATAATGGAACTAATCCACCATGAAGGCCCACCCTCAGGATCCAATGTAAACCTAATTATTTCCCAAAGGCCTTTTCTCCAAATACCATCACAGGGAGGGTGGTTAGGGCTTTAACATATGAATTTGGGTTTGAAAATATTCCATCTGTTGTAAATATTGAGTTAACTTAATATTGAATGTCAAAATTTTGGTTTATTTATAACCTATATTATATACAATTATATATATACTAGAGGCCTGGTGCACAAAAATTTGTGCACTCGGGGAGGGGGGTCCCTCAGCCCGGCCTGTGCCCTCTCG
>NW_005353838.1:624414-633680 GCF_000412655.1 Myotis brandtii | reverse complement strand
AAAGGGGCGAAGGGGATCCGCACGCTGCTCTTTGCTCTGATGATGTCCCTCCCTGCGTTGTTTAACATCGGCCTCCTGCTCTTCCTGGTCATGTTCATCTACGCCATCTTTGGAATGTCCAACTTTGCCTATGTCAAGAGGGAAGTTGGAATTGATGACATGTTCAACTTTGAAACCTTTGGCAACAGCATGCTCTGCCTGTTCCAGATTACCACCTCTGCTGGCTGGGATGGTTTGTTAGCACCTATTCTCAACAGTGCACCACCTGACTGTGACCCTGATACAATTCACCCTGGAAGCTCAGTTAAGGGAGACTGTGGGAACCCATCGGTGGGGATTTTCTTTTTCGTCAGTTACATCATCATATCCTTTCTGGTTGTGGTGAACATGTACATCGCTGTCATCCTGGAGAACTTCAGTGTTGCTACTGAAGAAAGTGCAGAGCCCCTGAGTGAGGATGACTTTGAGATGTTCTACGAGGTTTGGGAGAAGTTTGACCCCGATGCTACCCAGTTCATGGAATTTGAAAAATTATCGCAGTTTGCAGCTGCTCTTGAACCCCCTCTCAATTTGCCACAGCCAAACAAACTCCAGCTCATTGCCATGGATTTGCCCATGGTCAGTGGTGACCGGATCCACTGTCTTGACATCCTATTTGCTTTTACTAAGAGGGTTCTGGGGGAGAGTGGCGAGATGGACGCTCTCCGAATACAGATGGAAGAACGATTCATGGCTTCTAATCCATCAAAGGCCTCCTACCAGCCAATTACTACAACTTTAAAACGAAAACAAGAGGAGGTGTCCGCTGTTATTATTCAGCGTGCTTACAGGCGCTACCTTTTAAGGCGAACTGTAAAACAAGCTTCATTTATGTATAACAAAAATAGAATCAAAGGTGGGGTTAATCTTCTTGCAAAAGAAGACATGATCATTGACAGAATAAATGAAAATTCTATTACAGAAAAAACTGACCTGACCATGTCCACAGCAGCTTGTCCACCCTCCTATGATCGGGTCACAAAGCCAATCGTGGAAAAACACGAGCAAGAAGGCAAAGATAAAAAAGCCAAGGGGAAATAAACAGAAACAAACAAAAATAATTGGGTTACTATTTGTTTACAGCCTGTGAAGGTGATGTATTTTTGTCAACTGGACTCCTTGAGGAGGTCAATGCCAAACTGACTGTTTTTACACAAATCTACTTAAGGTCAGTGCCTACAATAAGTGACCCTTGTCAGAAAACTGCAACTCTGTGTAAAGGGGAGATGACAGGAGGTTACTGTTCTCACTACCAGCTGACACTGCTGAAGACAAGAGACAAAACAGCTACTTAGAACGTGAGGACCCGTTCCAAGGGGTGCAAACCTATGATTTGGGTTGTTTAACATGAAACACTTTAGTGTAGTAATTGTATCCACTCTTTTGCATTTCAACTGCCACATTTGTCACATTTTTACAAAATCTGTTAGTGGATTCATCTTTTTTTTAATCCATATGTTGTTTATTATATGTGACTATTTTTGTAAACGGGGTTTCTGTTGGGAAATAGATTAAAGGACCTCTTTACCAGGTATGCCACCGGGAGTGATGGCAATCACATCGCCCTCCTATCTGAACAAAGACTTGGTTTGCATGAGGGCATGCTACACTTAGAGATCATGCATGAAAAAAGGTCACAAGGAAAACAATGAGTTCTTAAATTCCATCCATGTTTCTGGAGGGGTAATTAGGTGATAATTGGAGGTGCTTTGCTCATCTTGTGTTGTGTTTTTGTTTTCAAATCCAGCCCCTAGACCAAGTACATCATTTTGGGGGTGGTAGGCCACTAAATGTTAGTAGGTGCAAACTTCATTCAGATGTCTGGAATCATAATGTTATGTTTCTGTTTATTGTATTTAAAAAAAACCTAAATAATGAGCATTGCTTCTCCCCTGAAGACTGAATTGACCAAAAGAACCCTTTATAAATTTCTGCTTAATCCTGCACTTCGTTTAGCCATCTTCAGCTCAGCAAGATCAACGCTGTATATGTTACTGAAATGCTATTTATTATGTAAATAGTCATTTTACCCTGTGGTGCACGTTTGAGCAAACAAATAATGACCTAAGCACAGTATTTATTGCATCAAATATGTACCACAAGAAATGTAGAGTGCAAGCTTTACACAGGTAATATAAAATATTATGTACCATTATAAATAGTTTGGATGCTATAAATGCATGTTTTTATTACCATGCCGCTATATCTGGTTTCTCCCACTGCTCAGAATCTCATTTATGAGAAACCGTATGTCAGTGGTAAAGTCGAGGAAATTGTTCAGCCAACTTCATTTCTTTATGTCATTAAGCAATAGTTTGCAGCACTGTAATAGCCTTTTGGTTATTTTTAAATTTTAAGTGGATAACATATGGTGTATAGCCAGACTGTACAGACATGTTTAAAAATAAACAAACAAAAAAAAAGAACCTTGCTTAACCTGTTAAAAATGTGTTTAGAATTTTATAAGCAAATATAAATACTGTAAAAAAAAGTCATTTTATTTTATTTTTCAGCATTATGTACATAAATATGAAGAGAAAATTACCTTCAGGTTGAGATCACAATCACTTTTCTTACTTTCTGTCCATAGTACTTTTTAATGGAAGAAATTTGCTAAAAAAGAAATGAAAACAAGACTGGGTCGTTGTGTATTTCTGCTTTTTACTACATTTGCTAATTTTAGATTATTTCATAATTTTAAGGGCCAAAATGGGTTCACAATTCACATCCAAATTATGCTTTGCAATTGGAAAAGGGTATGAAATTTTATTTACACTTTTTGGTGGCATCTGCACTAGCTGATTGAAGGTAGTGTTTATCTTTCATTTCTGTCCTTTTTTCTAACTTCTGTTTATATTTTTATTTCTTTGGAGTCATGCTGCTTTAGAGTGCGGTAAATATGATGTGGGTTTCACATTATCCCCACACACACACAAAAATAGAGTAGTGAACGTATCTAGGCAATTACATCAGGACATTTTGTGTTTCTTACAGATGAAGTAAACTGTAGGCTCCTCTTTTTTCTTAAAACTACTTAGATAAACTGTATTCGTGAACTGCATGCTGGAAAATGCTACTGTTACCCTAAATGATGCTAACCAACATTAAAAATGTGCAAAACTAATAAAGATTACATTTTCTATTTTATTGTTTGCCCGGGTACTTCATTTATAAAAAAATGAAGTTATTTTTATTCAACAAACTGGGGGAGAAGGGGAGCTAAACACACACACACATACACCCACAACTGGGTCTACTGGGGCTGACAGTAAGGTGTGTCTCTGTTAGGAGAAAGAACTAATGTCAGAGTATAAGCTGGTGTCTCCAGGAGGAAACCCAAATGATGGTGGATGGCGACTTGAAGCACAAAAAAAATCCCTTCAATTTGTATTTTAAAAAAGTGAAAGTTGCTATGTGTGAGTTGAATATTTTGTTTGTACCCACAGAGCCACACTTTTCCAAGTTTCTCCACGCTGCTCTGTATGAGGGTAATTGTATGCATTGTGTCAGTCTCATCAATAAATCTCTTACTCTACAGCTCACAACTGCTTTGGCCAATGGGAAGCAGCATCAGGAAAGCACCGATGGCAGAAGAGTGAATTGGGTATTTATCCCCACTTCCTTTGTTGAGCTGCTCTGGGTTGGCAGTGGCTGCATTTGACAATCTCAGTTATGAAGCCAGAAGGGAGAATATGACCTTGACAAGAAAAGGAACAGTAATGTACAGTGTTTCTCTCATTCTTCAACAACCTTGTCTTTTCACATCGTAGCCCTAAAACAACATGAAAATAATACTGATGTATCAATGGCTGAAAAGAATTTCCTATTTCCAATCAATATAAATAAGAATCATAGCAGAATTCTTGCCAATTTTTTATACTCCACATCCATACCAGTACTCAACAAATACAAAGAGAACTGGTGAACATAATTCTAAAGATCAACATACTCATTTTTGTATTATTTTGCATAATATTTTGGTACCAAAAAGTAACTAATGCTCATGTAATGAAGTGACGTTAGTGTAAGACATAGTTAACAGCTTGAAGGAGGTTCTCAATGGTCAAAATGGGCAATTTGACATCAAAATAAATAATGATAGTAATAGATTATAACCCATTGAATGAAATAACAATCCACCAGTATATACTGATATAAATAAGTGGAGAAAAGGACAAATCTAACCCTTACAGTTAAATGTTAACTGTCAAGTATAGTAGAAATAATGGAGTTAGAAAGTCACCAGTTGGCCATCTTTATAATGACAACTGATTCAGGCAAAAGTAATCAATGAATACTAAAACTCATGGGTGAGTTCAATGAGGAAAAGGAAATTTACATAGTCTCAATGTATCTCTTCTGTATTAATTATAAAAATAACGAAAATAACAAAGTTTACAGTGGAAAAATCTAGCAAACACTATCTTCAAAAATAACATCACCAATTATGGAACCAACTATACTGAAAAAGACATGCAATGTTTTGATATCCTGTCAAAATTGCACAAACAGAATTTAACCATAAATGAAATCAAGCCCTGACTGGTTTGGCTCATTGGATAGAGCATCGGCCTGTGGACTGAAGGGTCCCAGGTTCGATTCTGGTCAAGGGCATGTACCTTGGTTGCAGGCACATCCCCAGTAGGGGGTGTGCAGGAGGCAGCTGATAGATGTTTCTCTCTCATCGATGTTTCTAACTCTCTATCCCTTTCCCTTCCTCTCTGTAAAAAATCAATAAAATATATTAAAAAATAAATAGAAATTCTTCTTTAAAAAACACTTTAAAAAAGATAGGCTGTTGATTAATTATTATCATTCTAAATGGGTTAATTTTCCTAATTTTATTAAGTATAGTGCTGCTATTACATCACCATAGGTAATGTCCTTGTTCTTGGAAAATGCACACTAAGATATTTAGGGGTGAGTGGGATGGTGTCTCAATTCATTCTCAAATGGGTTCAAAGGAAATCAATTATATGTATCTATGTGTTTGTGTAAATTTAGATACATAGATAAATATGGATATAAATATGATAAATATGTGTGTCTTTTGGGAAGGAATGATTTTTTTGTTGCTGTGTGTTATTGAAGTGTGTATGTACGTGTATTCACTCTACCACCTGTTTTTGGTATCCTAAAATTTATTCCTTTTACCCTCAAACATAGATATGCTACCTCCAATTACCTTAAAGAATACTATATTTTAACTCTTGTTTCCTGGAAGTCATCTTTCTAATGAGTAACTAAATGATTATATTCTTTACCCTTCGTGATAATTTTTATATTGCTAAAAATAAGGCTATTTTGTGAGGAATCTGTAGTTAAGACTCAGTATTTGAAGCTAGATAGACCTAAATTGGAGCCATAAGAACTAAGTTCTTGTGTTTCTGTCCACATCATAAGAGAAAATGACTGGCTTATTAGCTATGTATGCTGGAGCCCAGAAATTGTTTGGATAGAAACCAATCATCTCAAATACAGTTCCACAGATCAGCACCCCATGACAAGGTTTTCATATGCCTACAGTTAATCCAGATATTAAGAATAGTGTCAGCCCTAGCCGGTTTGGCTCAGTGGATAGAGCGTCGGCCTGGGAACTGAAAGGTCCCAGGTTCGATTCTGGTCAAGGGCACATGTCCGGGTTGTGGGCTCAATCTCCAGTGGGGGACTTGCAGGAGGCAGCCGATCCATGAGTCTCTCTCTCATCATGGATGTTTCTATCTCTCTTTCCCTCTTCCTTCCTCTCTGAAATAAATAAAAATATATTTTTAAAAATTTTTAAAAAGAATAGTGTCAGAAGTATTTATAAAGCTAAACATATTCAACTTAAATAATTTTATTGCAAAAGTGTCTCCCAAGAAATCAGAAACAAAGACATATGCACTCCTATGTTCACAGCAGCACAATATACAATGGCTAAGATTTGGAGACAGCCTAAGTGCCCATCAGCAGGTGCGTGGGTTAAAAAACTGTGGTACATCTACACAATGAAATACTACACTGCTGCAGAAAAAAAAAAAAAAACAAAAACTCTTACCATTCACAATAGCATGGATGGACATGGAGAACATTATGCTAAGTGAAATAAGCCAGTCAGAGAAAGAGAAATATCACATGATCTCACTCATTTGTGAAATATAATGAACAACATAAACTGATGAAAAAAAATAGATCCAGAGACAAAGAAGCATCGAACAGACCATCAAGCTTCAAGGTGGAGGGGGACTAGATCAACCAAAGGACTTGTACGCATGCATATAAGCATAATCAATGGACACAGGCACTAGGGGCGTGAGGGAATGTGCTGGGGGGTGGGGTGGCAGGAGAGGTCAATGGGGGGAAAAGGAGACATATGTAATACTATATGTAATAATTTAAACAGTACACAGACATACTCTCTGGACCAAACTGGAAGTACAACTAAAATACAAAAAGACATTCTGAATAATCCACTGAACACTAGCTGGAAATAACAACTGATAACCAAGGACTGAAAGCGGAGACCAGATAGACTCTGGAAGAAAGGGCAGAATTGCAAAAGTGCTGGCCAGGCTCCCAAAGATAGCAGCTGAAGTTTTGGAGAGAGATCTCAGCTGTGGAGGTGTTCCCACTGAGAACTCTGGGTCATCATCCCCCAGCAGAGAGCACCAGAACTGAGAAAGGTGCTCACATAACATCTGACTGTGAAAAGCAGCAGGGTTGCTGTCTGTGAGGAGAGATGGCTGGAAATGCAGGCCCCTCTTAAAGGGCCAACACACAAAATTTTGTGTGCAGTCACTCACCTTGTGCTGCGGCAGAGGGTGGGTAGAATGGACTGGAGCTGGGTATGCAGAAGCCAGGGTTGAGGGCTCTGGGTTTAAAGCTCAGAAGGCAGACACCACGGTTTCTTGCTGAGTCATTTTCTCATGCTGGAGAGGTCATCTTTCTTGGGAAGACTTTTGCTATCAAGGTGGTTTTTGCCTGAGGGGAAGATAGTTTTCCCACCCTATTGGAAAACACCTTGCCCCGCATTGTGGAGTTTCTGAGGCCCATTAGGAGACTGAGAATGACAATTATCCCCCAGTCAGAAGCAATTGCCCCAACCTGTTGGAAACCTCTCTCCACACCTGTGGACCATTGGCTGAGGGTTACTCAAGAGTTCATCCAATCAGTCTTCAGGCAGAGGCAGGTCTCTGGAGGCTTTGAGTCTTTGCCTGATCTAATTAGTCATAAACACTGTTGGGCACTGTCCTGCACTACAGATTGAGAGGCATAGCAGATCTACCTAATACATAGTCACAGATCCAAAGAGGTAGCCAAAATGGGAAGACAAAATCAACCCCCAAGTGAAAGAACAAGAGAATTGTCCAGAGGAAGAGATAAATGACATGAAGATAAGACATTTACCTGATATAGAGTTCAGAATAATGATGGTAAAGATGCTCAACAGCATGAGAAAAGTTATAGTAAGTATGAAAAAGAACAATCAGAAATAAAGGGTGACATAGCACCAATAAAATTTGGCAGGAGTACACAGCAGATTAGGAGAAGCTGAGGATTGGATCAGTGAATTAGATGACAGGGTGGAAAAAATCACTCAATCAAAGAAGCAAAAAGAAAAGGCAAAGAAAAAACAGGAGTACAGTTTAAGAGAGCTGTGAGACAAGGAATTTTTTTTCAGCCTTGCAGAATATCTTACTAGGGTGCTGTTTTCTAAATGCCCACAAGAGGGTGGTGTTCTCAGAATACCCATAAGAGAGCACTATAACAAAAATAAAGAATTTAAGAATATGACCTTGACAAGAAAAGGAACAGTAATGTACAGTGTTTCTCTCATTCTTCAACAACCTTGTCTTTTCACATCGTAGCCCTAAAACAACATGAAAATAATACTGATGTATCAATGGCTGAAAAGAATTTCCTATTTCCAATCAATATAAATAAGAATCATAGCAGAATTCTTGCCAATTTTTTATACTCCACATCCATACCAGTACTCAACAAATACAAAGAGAACTGGTGAACATAATTCTAAAGATCAACATACTCATTTTTGTATTATTTTGCATAATATTTTGGTACCAAAAAGTAACTAATGCTCATGTAATGAAGTGACGTTAGTGTAAGACATAGTTAACAGCTTGAAGGAGGTTCTCAATGGTCAAAATGGGCAATTTGACATCAAAATAAATAATGATAGTAATAGATTATAACCCATTGAATGAAATAACAATCCACCAGTATATACTGATATAAATAAGTGGAGAAAAGGACAAATCTAACCCTTACAGTTAAATGTTAACTGTCAAGTATAGTAGAAATAATGGAGTTAGAAAGTCACCAGTTGGCCATCTTCATAATGACAACTGATTCAGGCAAAAGTAATCAATGAATACTAAAACTCATGGGTGAGTTCAATGAGGAAAAGGAAATTTACATAGTCTCAATGTATCTCTTCTGTATTAATTATAAAAATTATAAAAATAACAAAGTTTACAGTGGAAAAATCTAGCAAACACTATCTTCAAAAATAACATCACCAATTATGGAACCAACTATACTGAAAAAGACATGCAATGTTTTGATATCCTGTCAAAATTGCACAAACAGAATTTAACCATAAATGAAATCAAGCCCTGACTGGTTTGGCTCATTGGATAGAGCATCGGCCTGTGGACTGAAGGGTCCCAGGTTTGATTCTGGTCAAGGGCATGTACCTTGGTTGCAGGCACATCCCCAGTAGGGGGTGTGCAGGAGGCAGCTGATAGATGTTTCTCTCTCATCGATGTTTCTAACTCTCTATCCCTTTCCCTTCCTCTCTGTAAAAAATGAATAAAATATATTTTTAATAAATAAATAAATAAATAAATAAATAAATAAATAAATGAAATCATATTGAGGGCATTCTATAAAATAATGACTGAAATCTTCAAAAATATTAATGTCATAAAAAGCAAAAAAAAAAAAAGGCTAAAGAGCTGCTTGTCACTAATGAGCTATAAAAACTGAGCATAATGTTCGAGTCTAGATTCGATACCGGACTAGAAAAATAATAGTAATTATGGATATTACTGGGAAAACTAAGTTTAAAGATAGACTGTTGCCCTAACCTGTTTGGCTCAGTGGATAGAGCGTCGGCCTGTGGACTGAAGGGTCCCAGGTTTGATTCCGGTCAAGGGCATGTACCTTGGTTGCGGGCACATCCCCATTGGGGGGTGTGCAGGAGGCAGCTGAATGATGTTTCACTC
>NW_005353838.1:610056-620987 GCF_000412655.1 Myotis brandtii | reverse complement strand
AAGACGACTAAAATTATTTTCATTATAAATCTATTTTAGAAATTATGGTTACAATGATTTGTAGTTGGTTGTTTATTTAATATTTTTGGCCAAATAAAATAAAGAATTTAAAAAATAAATAAATAATAAATAAATTTATAAAAAAGACTAAAATTATTTTCATTATAAAGCTATTTTAGAAATTATGGTTACAATGATTTGTAGTTGGTTGTTTATTTAATATTTTATTTGGCCAAATTAACTATTTGTGTTCTACTAGTACATGGAATCTAGAAACCACTGGGTTACACAACCACTCATCCTCTTAAGTTTGAGATTTGTATGTGTGTACCAGATAGTTCAGACATTAGAACTGCATAAGCTATATTAAAGACAGAAAATATGTCCTGTAATTGCATATCATATCAATGTGCACAGAAAGTTCGTTATTATGTAAGAAAATAAATGTTTCTGAATCACTATGAATTTATTAAAAGGTTCATAATCAAAAATATTATTTCAATCAAGTGCAGCTGATAATACATTTCTTCCTGGCACATGGGAATAGTCTATGAGGTTGTCAATATTTATTCAACCAGTGTGGCAGCAAAGGCACTGGCAGAGGAAAATATTCCAGGCAGCCAAGTATTGCTGGGGAAGTTGCATCACCAAGAAATTCTGAACATCACAAGTGGATAATCTGCAATGTCAATTTAATGTTGCTCATGTTCCTTATCATGCCTTCAGAACACTCATATTTTTAGATAACTGGCTTTTACTTCACCAAAAAACATGAGGACATTGTCAAGAACTTCTTCAACTTCCTTCCTCTTCCAATGAAAAACGTCTTCCTTCTCTTCCTTTCCTTTCTATTCCCTTCCCTTCCTTGCCCCTCTCTTTGCTGTCTCTTCTTTCACTCTCTTCTTCTCCCTCCCTTTCCTTTCCTTCATTTCTTCCCAGAGATCATTTTCCCTCATTCATTTCTACATACCCTGATACTTTGTTCCATGGTTTATTCTCCTCTCTTGTATCTATTATCTCTCTGATTCTTGATTGATCCTTTTTGTCTGGATTTGCATTTTCAAAACTGTTTTTATTTTATTCTTGCAAAATAACTGCGCAAGTCTGATGCATTTTTGACCCACAGTCCCATTATCTCATGCCTTTTAAAAATTACCTTCTAAAATCAGGGTTCTACACTTATCACCTTCTATCTCAGTTAACATTCAATGAAATATAGGCCCCAATGATATTTATGTGAAAATTTGGCTGTGAATAATCTTATTAACATAGCACTTTGAGTTTTCAAAATGCAATTCTGGCTATTATCCTTTCAATAACATGAGGAGGGAAAGGACTAGAAAATACAAAAGGTGGATATATGAACAAAGACTGTTACCCATGTGAAGCAAAGCTGTACATACTCTGCTACTGGTTATCATGAATTACGTCTCCCCTATTTAATGCTTAATTAAAAAGGCAAGATGTTCATAGAGCTTCAATCCTAACTGCAGCATTTCATTTTCTTTTTTTGTTTGTTTTCCAGGAATGTAACAACCTTTTTTTAATGAAGGTATGGGGACCAGAAATTTCTTAAAATAAATTTATAGGTAATTATATTTTGTGTAAATTCTTCATGAAAAATATATTGTGATAGAAAATTTAATTTGCTCACTAAACTATTAATGACTTCACTACCCTGTGTTAAACTTGCCACAATATGTATATATTTCATGGGAAATGGGCAAGCATTAATACACAGGTTTTTCTTCTTTTTTTCAAGCTGTGTGAAAGAACTTGTGATGGACAGATTCAAATATCAAACAGATGCTGAATTTTAGTCTTCCAAAGCACCTTCTTTCTCTCTTTAATGCTCTCAAATCCGCCTCTTACTTCCACCAGTCTAAAATTAGCCTAATCCAATTATCTTTACTCAGTCGTCATCATATTTCATGGATTTTCAGAATTCGATGTTAATGATCATCACCACCTCCTTCATTAAATTGTATCTTCTGCCTGGCTGGTATGTCTCAGTGATTGAGCGTCAACCTATGTACCAGGAATCTGTAAAAAATCAATAAAATATATTAAAAAATAAATAGAAATTCTTCTTTAAAAAACACTTTAAAAAAGATAGGCTGTTGATTAATTATTATCATTCTAAATGGGTTAATTTTCCTAATTTTATTAAGTATAGTGCTGCTATTACATCACCATAGGTAATGTCCTTGTTCTTGGAAAATGCACACTAAGATATTTAGGGGTGAGTGGGATGGTGTCTCAATTCATTCTCAAATGGGTTCAAAGGAAATCAATTATATGTATCTATGTGTTTGTGTAAATTTAGATACATAGATAAATATGGATATAAATATGATAAATATGTGTGTCTTTTGGGAAGGAATGATTTTTTTGTTGCTGTGTGTTATTGAAGTGTGTATGTACGTGTATTCACTCTACCACCTGTTTTTGGTATCCTAAAATTTATTCCTTTTACCCTCAAACATAGATATGCTACCTCCAATTACCTTAAAGAATACTATATTTTAACTCTTGTTTCCTGGAAGTCATCTTTCTAATGAGTAACTAAATGATTATATTCTTTACCCTTCGTGATAATTTTTATATTGCTAAAAATAAGGCTATTTTGTGAGGAATCTGTAGTTAAGACTCAGTATTTGAAGCTAGATAGACCTAAATTGGAGCCATAAGAACTAAGTTCTGGTGTTTCTGTCCACATCATAAGAGAAAATGACTGGCTTATTAGCTATGTATGCTGGAGCCCAGAAATTGTTTGGATAGAAACCAATCATCTCAAATACAGTTCCACAGATCAGCACCCCATGACAAGGTTTTCATATGCCTACAGTTAATCCAGATATTAAGAATAGTGTCAGCCCTAGCCGGTTTGGCTCAGTGGATAGAGCGTCGGCCTGGGAACTGAAAGGTCCCAGGTTCGATTCTGGTCAAGGGCACATGTCCGGGTTGTGGGCTCAATCTCCATTGGGGGATTTGCAGGAGGCAGCCGATCCATGAGTCTCTCTCTCATCATGGATGTTTCTATCTCTCTTTCCCTCTTCCTTCCTCTCTGAAATAAATAAAAATATATTTTTAAAAATTTTTAAAAAGAATAGTGTCAGAAGTATTTATAAAGCTAAACATATTCAACTTAAATAATTTTATTGCAAAAGTGTCTCCCAAGAAATCAGAAACAAAGACATATGCACTCCTATGTTCACAGCAGCACAATATACAATGGCTAAGATTTGGAGACAGCCTAAGTGCCCATCAGCAGGTGCGTGGGTTAAAAAACTGTGGTACATCTACACAATGAAATACTACACTGCTGCAGAAAAGAAAAAAAAAAACAAAAACTCTTACCATTCACAATAGCATGGATGGACATGGAGAACATTATGCTAAGTGAAATAAGCCAGTCAGAGAAAGAGAAATATCACATGATCTCACTCATTTGTGAAATATAATGAACAACATAAACTGATGAAAAAAAATAGATCCAGAGACAAAGAAGCATCGAACAGACCATCAAGCTTCAAGGTGGAGGGGGACTAGATCAACCAAAGGACTTGTACGCATGCATATAAGCATAATCAATGGACACAGGCACTAGGGGCGTGAGGGAATGTGCTGGGGGGTGGGGTGGCAGGAGAGGTCAATGGGGGGAAAAGGAGACATATGTAATACTATATGTAATAATTTAAACAGTACACAGACATACTCTCTGGACCAAACTGGAAGTACAACTAAAATACAAAAAGACATTCTGAATAATCCACTGAACACTAGCTGGAAATAACAACTGATAACCAAGGACTGAAAGCGGAGACCAGATAGACTCTGGAAGAAAGGGCAGAATTGCAAAAGTGCTGGCCAGGCTCCCAAAGATAGCAGCTGAAGTTTTGGAGAGAGATCTCAGCTGTGGAGGTGTTCCCACTGAGAACTCTGGGTCATCATCCCCCAGCAGAGAGCACCAGAACTGAGAAAGGTGCTCACATAACATCTGACTGTGAAAAGCAGCAGGGTTGCTGTCTGTGAGGAGAGATGGCTGGAAATGCAGGCCCCCTCTTAAAGGGCCAACACACAAAATTTCGTGTGCAGTCACTCACCTTGTGCTGCGGCAGAGGGTGGGTAGAATGGACTGGAGCTGGGTTTGCAGAAGCCAGGGTTGAGGGCTCTGGGTTTAAAGCTCAGAAGGCAGACACCACGGTTTCTTGCTGAGTCATTTTCTCATGCTGGAGAGGTCATCTTTCTTGGGAAGACTTTTGCTATCAAGGTGGTTTTTGCCTGAGGGGAAGATAGTTTTCCCACCCTATTGGAAAACACCTTGCCCCGCATTGTGGAGTTTCTGAGGCCCATTAGGAGACTGAGAATGACAATTATCCCCCAGTCAGAAGCAATTGCCCCAACCTGTTGGAAACCTCTCTCCACACCTGTGGACCACTGGCTGAGGGTTACTCAAGAGTTCATCCAATCAGTCTTCAGGCAGAGGCAGGTCTCTGGAGGCTTTGAGTCTTTGCCTGATCTAATTAGTCATAAACACTGTTGGGCACTGTCCTGCACTACAGATTGAGAGGCATAGCAGATCTACCTAATACATAGTCACAGATCCAAAGAGGTAGCCAAAATGGGAAGACAAAATCAACCCCCAAGTGAAAGAACAAGAGAATTGTCCAGAGGAAGAGATAAATGACATGAAGATAAGACATTTACCTGATATAGAGTTCAGAATAATGATGGTAAAGATGCTCAACAGCATGAGAAAAGTTATAGTAAGTATGAAAAAGAACAATCAGAAATAAAGGGTGACATAGCACCAATAAAATTTGGCAGGAGTACACAGCAGATTAGGAGAAGCTGAGGATTGGATCAGTGAATTAGATGACAGGGTGGAAAAAATCACTCAATCAAAGAAGCAAAAAGAAAAGGCAAAGAAAAAACAGGAGTACAGTTTAAGAGAGCTGTGAGACAAGGAATTTTTTTTCAGCCTTGCAGAATATCTTACTAGGGTGCTGTTTTCTAAATGCCCACAAGAGGGTGGTGTTCTCAGAATACCCATAAGAGAGCACTATAACAAAAATAAAGAATTTAAAAAATAAATAAATAATAAATAAATTTATAAAAAAGACTAAAATTATTTTCATTATAAATCTATTTTAGAAATTATGGTTACAATGATTTGTAGTTGGTTGTTTATTTAATATTTTATTTGGCCAAATTAACTATTTGTGTTCTACTAGTACATGGAATCTAGAAACCACTGGGTTACACAACCACTCATCCTCTTAAGTTTGAGATTTGTATGTGTGTACCAGATAGTTCAGACATTAGAACTGCATAAGCTATATTAAAGACAGAAAATATGTCCTGTAATTGCATATCATATCAATGTGCACAGAAAGTTCGTTATTATGTAAGAAAATAAATGTTTCTGAATCACTATGAATTTATTAAAAGGTTCATAATCAAAAATATTATTTCAATCAAGTGCAGCTGATAATACATTTCTTCCTGGCACATGGGAATAGTCTATGAGGTTGTCAATATTTATTCAACCAGTGTGGCAGCAAAGGCACTGGCAGAGGAAAATATTCCAGGCAGCCAAGTATTGCTGGGGAAGTTGCATCACCAAGAAATTCTGAACATCACAAGTGGATAATCTGCAATGTCAATTTAATGTTGCTCACGTTCCTTATCATGCCTTCAGAACACTCATATTTTTAGATAACTGGCTTTTACCTCACCAGAAAACATGAGGACATTGTCAAAAACTTCTTCAACTTCCTTCCTCTTCCAATGAAAAACGTCTTCCTTCTCTTCCTTTCCTTTCTATTCCCTTCCCTTCCTTGCCCCTCTCTTTGCTGTCTCTTCTTTCCCTCTCTTCTTCTCCCTCCCTTTCCTTTCCTTCATTTCTTCCCAGAGATCATTTTCCCTCATTCATTTCTACATACCCTGATACTTTGTTCCATGGTTTATTCTCCTCTCTTGTATCTATTATCTCTCTGATTCTTGATTGATCCTTTTTGTCTGGATTTGCATTTTCAAAACTGTTTTTATTTTATTCTTGCAAAATAACTGCGCAAGTCTGATGCATTTTTGACCCACAGTCCCATTATCTCATGCCTTTTAAAAATTACCTTCTAAAATCAGGGTTCTACACTTATCACCTTCTATCTCAGTTAACATTCAATGAAATATAGGCCCCAATGATATTTATGTGAAAATTTGGCTGTGAATAATCTTATTAACATAGCACTTTGAGTTTTCAAAATGCAATTCTGGCTATTATCCTTTCAATAACATGAGGAGGGAAAGGACTAGAAAATACAAAAGGTGGATATATGAACAAAGACTGTTACCCATGTGAAGCAAAGCTGTACATACTCTGCTACTGGTTATCATGAATTACGTCTCCCCTATTTAATGCTTAATTAAAAAGGCAAGATGTTCATAGAGCTTCAATCCTAACTGCAGCATTTCATTTTCTTTTTTTGTTTGTTTTCCAGGAATGTAACAACCTTTTTTTAATGAAGGTATGGGGACCAGAAATTTCTTAAAATAAATTTATAGGTAATTATATTTTGTGTAAATTCTTCATGAAAAATATATTGTGATAGAAAATTTAATTTGCTCACTAAACTATTAATGACTTCACTACCCTGTGTTAAACTTGCCACAATATGTATATATTTCATGGGAAATGGGCAAGCATTAATACACAGGTTTTTCTTCTTTTTTTCAAGCTGTGTGAAAGAACTTGTGATGGACAGATTCAAATATCAAACAGATGCTGAATTTTAGTCTTCCAAAGCACCTTCTTTCTCTCTTTAATGCTCTCAAATCCGCCTCTTACTTCCACCAGTCTAAAATTAGCCTAATCCAATTATCTTTACTCAGTCGTCATCATATTTCATGGATTTTCAGAATTCGATGTTAATGATCATCACCACCTCCTTCATTAAATTGTATCTTCTGCCTGGCTGGTATGTCTCAGTGATTGAGCGTCAACCTATGTACCAGGAAGTCACAGTTCAATTCCCAGTTGGGGCACATGCCCAGGTTGCATGCTTGATCCCCAATGTGGGGCATGCAGGAGGCAGCTGATCAATGATTCTCTATCATCATTGATGTTTCTCCCCCGCCCCCATTCCTCTCTGAAATCAACAAAATATACATATATGTTTAAAAATTGTATCTTTCTTTGCTGTCAATAAAACTAAATAAACTATTCTAGGCCTCCTCTTGTATTTTAGGTTCTTTGCCTTTACTGTTTATTAACTTTTCCTCTCCTTTTAGTTTTATACTGCAGCATTCGCCTTTTTGCCAAGCCTGTGCTGCAGTTCCAAAGATTGGTCATTTATACTTGAATACTCAGCTATCACCGCCAATTAAATATGTGTAAAACTGATCTGACGATATTCTATTCCTCTCAACCACCAATAGCACTAAACTGCTTCCCCAACATCTGTTATTGTTAGGATTATTCTTGTAGCTCAGCAAAAGAAGTAAGTATAAATTTACTCTATGGGAGAATACAGGGATAGTTATAACAGGGTAAATTCTGATCTAGGTTAGAAGAATCAGAGGAGTAGGGCAGCCCAAAAACATCAGAAATTTTCTAGAATAGAGGTCAAAAGCATAGACTCTGAAGCCAGATTATTTGGGTTCAAATATCAGTTAAACTACTTACCAGCAACCTTGGACAATTTCTTAATCCCTCTTTGCCCCAAATTTTCATCAGAAATGGTAGTAATAATTCTTGAGAGCGTGGAATGAGTTCATACAAGTGAAGGTGCTGATTAGAGCAGATTTTGACTTTTAGGAAAAGGAAATAGAAAGCAGGGACATAATTTAAGAAGCTACGGGGGAAACAAGAAAGCAATGATGAGACATAAGCCTTGGCCACCCTCCTCATCTCTGTTTCTACCTCCTGAAACAAACCCACCCTTCAGGATTTGGCGACAGCTTCCTTGTTTCTTGTTACTGGAAGAGAATTTTATCTCCTATGAACTCTATGGGATTTTGATGTACATGCCCAACCCCAGACACTTTTGAGAATGAAGGAGAGGACTGTTAATAATTACACTAAAGCAGCAGGCGTAAATGCAGACCCTTCTAGGCTAACCAGGACCTCACATATGCCATTTGTATGGCATGTAAACTGCCTGGCGCAGTGGTTGCAATGTGGGCTTCTTCCTCTTGTCGCCTTTCTCCTCCACTTCTGCCATGAGAACACGCACACCAGATAATGTCTGATAATCAGACACTGACCTTAAGTACTTTGTATCCTTTACAGTATTTTGTGCACAGGAGGTGCTCAGTAGATAGCTTGTAAATGAGCAAATTAGTTAATTAATTTTCAGCACTGCTTTAAATTGTTCTTCTCTTAATTTATTTACCTCTCTAAGATCTTTTCCTCTCGCGTGCTATATTAGAGACCTGTCATTATAGGTAAAATATATAAAGTAATAACATCACAAAAGTTACCAATGAAACTCAGCTTTGGTATACTATAGTAATAGTGGGTATACATATAATAAACATTAAAACATATATGACATCCATAAGAGCACATACACTTCCTCTCTATTATATAAGAAATAAACATAGTGTAAGTGTAGATATAGGTATACATAGATATATACATAAATATTTCCAAGGTATAAGAGTCCATACATTGATACTTAACTTTTTAGAACTTAAGGGTTATACAATACTCACCTCATTCTTTGTTATGGTGGAACTATTGAACTTAGCATTTTAAATTTATTTCGCTAAAAGGAATTAGGGCTTCTGGACCTTGTTTTCTTTTCAGCATCGCTTGGCCTGGTTCTTATCTGCATTATTAATGTTCATTTTTCATCGAGGATGGTGAAGAAATGTCTTGTTCAGCAGTATCTCTGGAAGTCATTGAAAACACAAATTTCTAAAGGCAAGCAGATTGTACCTTTGTTCAACCGCAGCGGTAAGTGCAGCCTTTTTGCCTTAACTTAGGGAAAATATCTATCAAGTTATACTGACTGATAACCTGAAACAGGTGCAATGCTCAGGCAAAATATAGTAACCAGAAGACTGTGAACTTACAAATATGTAAAAAGCTAAATAATAGGATTTATGGAGAATGGTCAGAGTACCTGGAAATATTTCTCTCAGAGAAAAGGAGAGTGAGGAAGGACTTCATTCAAATAAGCAGAGGTCATTCTATTTGTCATATATAATGTTCGCTGAAATAAAACTCATTTGACAGTTAATAGCATTAAATATAGTATGAAACTAGCCAGGTATGTCTTAGGACTTTATGATATTCTGCTTTCCCAACCAAAACCTAGCTATTTCCATGGCATTCTCCTGGCCTTCCTTTAAACAGCCAAATCAATCCAACCATGACCTCAGTATGGTGGGCCCCAAGTCTCTGGACCTATTATATAACCTCTTTCAATAATCTTAGAACAATTAAAAAAAAAACACACAACAAAACTCATCTAATTTGAAAAATCTCCCAGGGCAATATCTAAAAATACAGTTCTAAGTATTACCTGAAATTAAATCGGAATCCCCATAAATACATACATACAAACATACCTTGGCTGGTGTGGCTCAGTGGTTGGAGTGTGGTCTGAGCACCAAAGGGTCTTGGGTTCGATTCCCAGTCAGGGGTGCATGCTTGTATGAATGTCAGGGCCGCAGAAGTGTTTTCCCACAATAAATAAATAAATAAATAAATAAATAAATAAATAAATATCTCAGTGAGTAGCTTGATCATTTTGTGCCTTTAACCATGCTCCTGAGACATTTTCTTCCAGATGAACTTTTCACTTGGAAGCAAAAGCATCCAGTTAAAGATTACATTCTTTGATGAGCACGTTGGTTTGCAGTATTCTCTTCTGCATACCAAGTGCAGATTAATCCACTGCTCTCAGTATCAGTCCAGCAGCTATTACCACAGACATTTAGCGTGCCTATAAATGTTGGAAACAGAAATAACTATCCGTATGAAAATAATATGTGCTTCCTTGGGTGGAATACTCTTTCAAGGGAGGCCAATGAGAGATAGTGCCTAGCCTTGAAGCCTGGGAGAGTAGCCACTCCCTTCCTTCAGGTTGTCATTACCCAATCTACTGGCACCAAAGTTCATGGACTCCACAACAAATTTAAAACCAGACTCATGCAACTATAAATCACACCAAGTTAGATAACACTAGGAACAAAATTTGGAATTCATGTAAATGACTACAAAGATCACTGACACCTCAAACTGTAACTGCTATTTAGAAAACATCTTTAAGGAAAAATAGAACACCTCTTAGTCCATTATATTTTCATTTAATGTTCTGAAAAAGTGAAGAGATCTACGAGCAGTTAACAGAGCTGCCTGATGGGTACAGACATAAAAGTCTGCCTAAAGATTAATTTTATTGTCAACTTAAAATCAATTGTATCATTTTAAAAAAAGAAACAAATTGTTCCTCTCGTTATCAGGGCCGTAAAAAAAATAATAATTCCATATTCATTCTGACAACAATCACGGGATTGCAGCAATGCCTGTGAAGATGAGCCCAAGAGGCGCATCCCCTTTGTTACAAGTTTGTGATTTTTCCGCGCCACCTTGTGGCCATAGTACAGCCACCGTGACACTTACAGGGTTCCCCCCCTAAGCTGCTCGGGCCTTTCGGTAGCCGCATCGCTGGAACCGGCCTCGGCACGAACTTGCCGAAAATGGTGTCCTTCCCTGTGACCACAGATGAGACACCGACTTGCCCCTTTTCCTTCTTCCTCCCCTATTTTCTTTTTTTAACATTTTTTGTTGATTTTTAGAGGTCAGTTGACTGGGCGTCCTCCCTACTTTCTTTATCTCTTAATTTCATGTCCGCGGGCCCGCCACCCGCTGTCCCCTCGGGCCGCCTCTCGGTGGGGCCTCCTTTGTCTTCCCCCCG